>NC_083763.1:27865724-27992574 GCF_963514075.1 Conger conger | reverse complement strand
CCATTTTTCCATGGCCAAATAATTTTTCTTCCAGATTTGTGCCCACAGTCTCCCCACACTTGATTGTTTTCAAGTCATTAACTGGGATGTTCTTACTCAACTTACATATTTCAAACATAAATTAGGCAGGTAGCTTTCATAATATTATCAGAATACACACACCTCTAATGTGCCACAGTCACAGTATGTCAACTTTTAGTTTGAGGTTGATAAGAGTCAACACTCTGCAGGTTAATTTACATAAAAGTCTAATATATTTGCCCACAAAATGCACAGTGGAGTAGTGCTTATCAATATAGCACATTGGACATGCTCTTATGTTAAGATGGCAACGCAACATTTCATTCAGCATTGCTGGTTGCACAGTGGTTTACTTGCCATTCTGTAGGCTCAACATAAATGACATAATAGAACAAATTAAAAATTCAGAAAAAAAAAACATCTGCCGAATTGTTTAAGAAGCACCCCTGTCACTGTGCCAGCTCAGCATCTGTAATGAAAATACACTGTTGAAATAAGAAATGACACAATGTTGGACTGTGTAACCAACATGAATAAGCTTACCTTGACCTGGCGTTATGATGGGCACTGATATAGTTGGCCTCTGAAATTGGGCCTCGGCCAAGGCGTGCTGCTGCCGCATTATATCCAACTTGGCCTTTTTAACCTCCAGCGTGGCCCGGGTAAGGTTGTGGGCCTCTTTTGAAGCTGGGTTTCGATCCCCCGCAGCACCTCCAGCTTCTCCTTCTCCAGCTTCACCAGCTCCTTGCTGCAGTCACACCGGATGGGTCGACGCCTAACAGAGTGTTGAACCCTTAGGCGTTGTGCGTCTGCGGTGGAGCCTGGTGATGGTGCAGAGGGGTGTGGTGTCACTGGTGCCGGAGAAGCCGTGCCACTGCTGGCGGGGGTGGAGGCCGCAGAGGTGGGGGGGCCAGGATGGTCTCGTTTGAGCACATGAGGTACCTTCACCTGCTCAAATGTCTATGGTGACTTCAACCTCAACTCAGAGTCCACCCTTTCCACCTTTCTCTCCCTTCTTACCTCTTTTGACCTTACCCTCACACTTTCCTCTCCCACCCACAAACCAGGCAACCTTCTTGACCTGATCTTCACAAGGAGCTGCACAACAACCAACCTCTCTGTAACACCACTCCATATATCTGACCACTCCTTCATCTCTTTTTTTCTTCCACTCCTCTAACACCCATCCATCTCTCCCACCATCCACTGTCACCTGTCGGCAGAACCTTCGCCACCTGTCTACCTCCACCCTCTCGTCTACAATCCTCTCCTCCCTACCATCTGCGGAGTCTTTCTCTCAACGGTCTCCCGACGATGCTGCTACAACCCTCATTTTGATGCTCTACGAGCTGTCCGATCCAAACTGCGGGAGAAAATAGAAAAGGTCCTGTCTCCCCAGTGATATAGCTTCCTTCCATGCCCTCCTATCATCGTTCTATTCCTCTGTCTCTCTAGAATCTTCTCTCTAGCTAAATCTCTAAAATTAACGCAGCCGCCTCTAATTCCCACAAACTGTTTTCAACCTTCTCCTCTCTTCTGGCCCTGCCTCCACCCGACCTCCCTCATCACTCACACCTGATCACTTTGTCTCCTTCTTTGAAAAGAAGGTCGATGCCATTCGCAAATCCTTCTCCCCACCCTCTCCCCTGCTGACCCTCCTACCTTCCCCTATCTATCCTCCTTCTCCCCTCTTTGAAACTCCTTACATCCCAGCGCCCGACCACCTGTCCTCTTGACCCCATCCCCTCTCCCCTTCTACAATCTATCTCTAATGACATTCTCCCTTTTCTCTCCTCTCTATCCAACACCTCCCTCTCTTCCAGCACCATGCTCTCTTCCCTGAAGAGGGCCAGAGTTACTCCCCTGCTCAAAAAACCTACTCTTGACCCCTCTGCTTAAACTACCGGCCTGTCTCTCTTCTTTCCTTTCTCGCTAAAACTGTCGGCCGGTCTGCTCCCAACTGTCCACTTATCTTCTCCAGAACCCAACCAGTCCGGCTTCAAGAGTGGCCCTGCTCACAGTGACTGAGGCACTCCACTCTGCTAAAGCCAAATCCCTCTCCTCTGTCCTCATCTTCCTCGACCTGTCTGCCTATTTCTATGGCCGGAATGATTACTGAGCCTACTTGGTCAGGATCTGTCTCTCCTTATATCTGAAGGTGAGATGCTACTCTACCAATTCGAATGATCTTGTTATGGACAAATATCATTCTATTTTTGTTGAGATTTTGTTTCAGTATCCCAAATAGGAGTGATTGGTCTGTTTCATGATTTGGTTTACTCTAATCTGAGTTCTGTCAGCTGTGCTGATTTGAAATTGATTTGTTGATTGAACTTGGGTTGGATCATTTCAGGACCAGCTGACAGGTGGTGGAGGGGACGAGTTTTTGAGCTGAGCTCTTGGGTTTTGGCTTCTTCAGATTAGAGGGAATTATGTGGAGTTGAATGGAGATGTAGCCAAAGTTTGGACTGTGACAATTAGTGTAATCAGCCTAATTCTGTGCTGCTTGCATTTGTTGGGGTTTGACTTTGAATTTTCAATATAGGTTATTTCTATTTCTATTGAGTACACTAAATGCTATTTCGTTATTTTAAACACAGGAATGACTGGCACTTTTCTGCTACCTAGAACTTTACTACCTCTTGTCCAGCATTACAGCATCAATTTCTGCACCCACAGCAGCCTAATTTCATACAGATATTAGGAAATGTCATGGAAATAGCGCATTGCATTTACACTGTTGGAGTAATTGTTGAATTTGAAAGTTCCTGAATAAATAGATTTTTATTTTAACCTCCTATAAAACGATGGTCTTCTCAGCTTGAATTAGCACATTTAGCATGGCTGTATTTGCTCAAAAACACATTGATTTAAAGTTGCAAATGACCGTCAAACACTTCTGGAGCAAATAACTGCAACCTGCAGATTTTCCTCCAGATAAAAACACAGCAAAGCCCCAAAAAGTCTGCAGATTCTGTCTGGGCTTATTCATGAGTGTTCAGAAGCATTGTTAGTGCTGAGAGCTTTCAGTAGCTAGCCTTGATTCTAGGCTTTTGATTGCCTTTGAAGTCTGTCATTGGCATTTGTCAACATGATGAGCACAGTTGTGCCAATGAAAGTCAAGAAGCCATTATGAATAATGAATATCCAGACATAGGCCAACCCTTAGGCTTACCAAAATCAACAATTTGAAATATCATTCAAAAGAGAGCACTGGTGAGCTCTGTAATTCAAAGGAATTGGTAGGCCAAGGAAGACTTTGACAGTCGATGAATTATCACCATAATGTAGAATAAAGCTTTTCATAAGTATTTTGTGATACAACTGTCAGTTCTTTTGTTTTTATTCTGTACTCCCATATGTCTTTCCTTTTTAATACAAAGTCCCTGCATGTGTTTTGAAGTTATAAGCTGTTACTTTGGGGGAGGGGGAAATGGGGGAGTATAAAAAAGCCTCCATATATAAAAAAATAGACTCCCTGTAATGATTTCCCTGGATGTATTTTCCTGCCCTTCTCAAGGGAAGCTTTTGTGTTCTTTATTCAGATAACACTAAATCTGTCTTTCAGCTGCACTGTATTATGTGTACTTAGCTCGTTTAAACCCCTACAACAGAACCGCATTACAGCTGGAGCGTCTTTTCACAGATTCACATACTGTACCTGTTCCAGTTGCAATGCAGTTCTGTAGCCTATACTGTAGGGTTAAACACGCTGTAATTGGCCCATAATGTTTGGCTCTGACTGGACTGAGTATGGAGAAAGCAGCAAGCCCTGTAGGAGTCTGAATACATTTTCATAATTACTGGGACAGCAGGGGGCTTACCATACACAAGGAATGGGAAGGGCAGCCTGAAGAGTAGTCGTTAAGGTACAGGACTGGGACCAGCAAGGTTGGTTTCATCCCCGGTGTAGCCATGATAAGATTCAAACAGCTGTTGGGCTCTTGATCAGGGGGGATTTTCTTTGTATAAAAGTGTCAGCCCAATGTAATGTAATGGAAGTGTTTGGTTGAATACGCAGGTTGTCACCTATGCATAACACAACACTAAAATGAAAAGCTCTGGATTTGCAGCCAGATACAAATTTCCAATTCTAAGTCAGTTTATACTGTAAACTGTCAACTGCAGTCTTCTCTCCTCTTAATTTTTTTTCTGAGAAATACCCTTTCCCTTTGACCCTGGTGTAGTCTTAACATTCTGAAGACTCTCCTTTTCTAAGGGTCAAAAATGACCCACCTTCACTAAATCCCTAAAGTAAAGAAGCTTAATTGAATTTTAATTAATTCAATTTTGCTCCATAAGAAACAACCTCTCACTCATCACAAACTTTCATCAAATTTCAAGTTGAAAAAATATCATTTTTTTCTGCTGTAGGTCATTTTTGACCCCAAAGACAACAGAAAATAATAATTTTCATAACTCCCTTTAATAGGTTCAAATTTCTTTCTGTTTCCTGTAAATAGAACACTTTATGATGTATTAGAATAATGAGAAACAATGGTGAATAGTCTTTCTGCAATAAAAGAAGAGGAGCATAGGGGTTGAAAACATTAAGAGACACAATTTCACTCCAGGGTGAAATTATTTTGTGAAATGAATAAAACAAATAATGCAATGAATATGCAAAACATCTTCTCTGTATTCAATAAAAGGACTGCATGGTAAGTAGAATAATTGACCGAAGTGCAAATATTTGTACTTTATTCATTATGAATTATCAGGGTCTAATTGCTTGAGCCATACCACAGGCAGTATTCTGTTTGAGTTATACAATTATTCTATTATGTTACATGTGCAGCAATACTGCCCTTAAAGAACCATTTCCCAGTGATTTGTTCAATGATGTGTAGAAAGAGGGTCTCTGCAGTGCCCAGTGCACCAACAGAATATATATATTTTTCTCATGATGTTCGTTGAATCACAGCCAGTTTATCATGTGACAATTTGCTGTAGATATCTGTCTATGTCTGTTCCCTCTGTTTAGTCTACTGCCTCTGTGTATGTCTGTCTATGACTACCCATCAACAATATTTTCTATATTTTCTTTTTTCTTATTCTTTGTTTGGTCTTGGTTCATCGAGGATTGTTTGCTTAATTTTTTTGTTTGTTATGCATGTCCCACTCAGAGGCTTCAGCACAAAATGTTTGTAAATTATAATTCTAAATAAAAATAAAGTTGACTTCCCAAGAGTGGGTGTTGAGGTGGAAAGAAAAAAACAATTAATTAATGAGGACATCAGATTGGTCAGGTATTTCACTTGCCTTGGCTAAACACTCATAATGCCTATAGACACAATCTTGCCCCTACAAATTCAAACCCAAATTCACGTACTGCTTTTTTCAATGACACTATGAACATGATCGATGTTGAGTGAAAATGTTGGATTTGTTTTGTGTGTGTATGCATGTGTATGTGTGTCATTCATTCTGGTATAAAATCGGATTTTGTCTTGGCCAGGCCTATCAGCAGAGAGAGCACATGCGTTGTGTTAACTTATCCGCTCACGGGCCTGAAGGTGTGCTCCACTCCATGGTTACGGGGCTGAGACTGGTAGCATAAGTCAAGTGCAAGCTTCTGTTTGTCACTAAAGATTGCGAGACTAACCCAGCTGAAAAGCTGAGGAGCTGATCAGCGGAGAGTTGAAACGTTTCTGCTGTCTGTTTTAGTTTTAGTTTGTTGTAGTTTATTGTTTTTGCCTGAAACCTGTGAGTGGAAAGGGTGAAGCTGATTATTTGTTTTTGTGTCAGTGTGAGTGTGTTCTCTCTCCATGTGGCGAATTACGGTGAAAACCCGGAACTGCCTCATCTCCCTCCCAGGGGTTTCAGTTGGCGTGCAACAAAATACACACACTGAAATCAAACCCTCATTTTCAACACATTGTGCAGTTCCATGTGCAAGGCCAGGGTCTGCATCCATTAAGCTGAATACATTATCTAGATGACTAATGTAATTTTTAATTACTCAGTCAATTGAATCATTTATCATTACCTTCACTTGTGATCTCTCTTTCAGATGCTTCATTCTTCTTGCATAAATAACAGATATTCCTCAAATGGGTCTGTTCAGGACAACTGACTGAATACAGGCCAAGGTCTTTTATGACAGGACCAGGCTTGCCTACCCCTATGCAGTGCAAACAAAATCCTATTTAAATACATTTTCATTTGAACTGACAACACACCAAAATAATTATTGGCCTAATCAATGGGGGGTGAAATGTTCTAAAGGCACTTGCATGGTAAAAATTTAACTGCCAATCCGAAGAACACTGATTATGGCTTGTATAGGATACTGCAATTCTGATAAAACTGGTTTTATTTTATCTGCATATGCCTATGAAGTGAAAAAATCTTGAGTCAAAAGAAAATCCTGCTTTTAATGTGAATTTCACTGCACAAACACTACATTAGTAATGTCCATTAGATGCCATTGTTCCTGACTGTGGGACAGTTTGAGCTTGAGTGACATGTACAGTGGCTCAGAAAAATGCATTCCCAGAGCCCTTAATCCCTCACACAAAGCCAGCCCTATTCCCATTTAATGGATCTCTTGTGTTTTCTCCGAGGGGATCAACACAATAATGGAGTTATAAAGCTGAAGGGTAGGCAGCCTGTGATCTTTTCCTTTTTGGCCTGAACCCGACAGGAAGATTCTGTTATTGGGCCATTTTTGCCTATATAGAAATCCATGGCATCTCAACATCTTGGCAAAGTGCCCAAGAAAAACTCCCAAGAAGCCTCTTAATGCACATTTGCACACAAAGGATTTTATTCTGTTGCCCCTGCATGTAATGTACTAATTCTTTGGAATGATGGATGCGACATGGCTCAGATATGTCTCTTACAATGTGAGATGCCCAAAGTTAACTGGTGGATTTAGAGGATTTCGAAATATAAAAACAAATGCATACGTAAAAATTATAAACGATAATGTTCTGATCAGGAAGATGAAGGTTACAACACCCAAAACAAATACATAAATATTAATGACAGCAGCTGAACGATGAAACTCGCTCTTTGCAGAGACTACTGCAAAGACTACTATCTAATTCCATCAATCATTTATGTAATTTCGTGATCTGACGATTAGAAGGGTCTAACTGTGTTCTGAGTTGTTTTGAGCTACTGATATTCCAAAGTGAATGGGCTCCAAGTTTTTAGCAACTCCAAATTTGTTCTCTAACCTTATCACAAATGATAGGAAATGGCTGTCATCTTTGCTAGGGGTAAAAGATGTAGGACTTTAGTTGATTCAGTTGAATCATTATTAAAGTGCACTACTTTACGCATGTCTGAAAATAAAGCTTAACTGTATTATTTGTTTAGTTTACAGCACGTTCTGTTCATATTTATCAAGGATTCCAATAATTCTGGAGCCCACTGTGTATGTTTGTGTGTGCGCACACACGCACGTGTCACTGTGCATGAGAGAGAGATATGTTGACGTGTTCATCTGCTTTCATACGTGTGCTCTTGTGCACATGTCCATATAAGAGGGTACACCTGTATATGTGCATTTGTAGAATTGTGTTTTCCAGAAAAACCATTTCACAGCCAGTCAGAATCAATACAAAGCTCCATACATCATGTTCCCAACTGGTAATTCCTCACTCATATTTATTCTCCAGTCTACTAAACCTCAGTCCGAGTGCTATATATTTAAACTGTCATCTGCCATTCCCACAACAACAGGAACCACCAGCCTCACTACTCATGTCCAAGGGTATTTTCGTTAATGCCTTGCACTTTACATTTGAATGATGCATAGCACTGATTACCAAAGACATCAGCTTTAATCAGTGATGTCAGATGCAGCTTGGCCTTAAAACTAACCCTAAAGACACAACCGGGATGCTTAGTTTGATTCCTTAAGAGCAATGTTGGGAAAGAAGTGCGTGCCAAACAGGGCTTCTTGGTAAGAAAAACTGATCTTCATCCATTTCCAAATGCCTCCTGAAGGTCAGGTTTAGCAATTCCAATAGCCGTCCAAAAGCAGCTCAGCACATTTCTGATAAGGGCACAGCTCTCTTAAGGTCAGCACAGTGAACTGTGTTGTTTAGAAATCTTTCATGATTGTGGCCACCTTTTATTACGTGTAATGCTATTTTCATCTGGGGCTTGAGTTACATTGATAATTGTCATGTGGATATTGGGGCCTTTTCACAAACATGTACAGATATGGCTCATGAAAAGAGGGCTCTATTATTCCAATTGCTATACATAATGTGGAAAGAACTTGCTAGTACTAGGCATACTAGGTAAAAACCTGGCTATATTTGGTTGGAAAGTTTTTCTAGCCGACTATCACATAGCTAGACTATATCTGGGTACAATCTGAGTTGGGGATAACCCCCTTTTGTCTCTGTCTCACGTTCTACCCATCAAATGCCAGCTTTTACTCACTGGGACAGATAGATTCCAATGTGCTGTGTCATTTTCAGAGTTCTGGCTTCTTACATGGGTTCTTATGCATCTGTCATATGACTCATACATGCATTAAACATTGTAGAAGTCCTGGGCCATCTCCCTGATGGTCTGATCATTTTAACACAGAATACAAGTTTGAGATATAATTCAGATTTTTGTTCATAAATATTCCATGTATCAGTTCCCAGGCAGGCCACTGCCAATGAACCATTGCGCAAAGTGCTTTATCTGAATTGCTTCAGCACATGTCCACTTGTATAAATGTACAGTGCAAAAATATAAATTATGTATGTTACTGTAGACAAGAGTATCTGCTCAATGCCTAAAAATGTAAATGTATGTGCATTCAGACTGTGACAGCTAAAAAGAAGAAAATATCAGAAATTCAGACCAAGGGAAAGTATTACAGCTTACTACAGCTTTGCATTGGCTGAGAGAAAAAAAAGGATTAAATATTACAGACTTGGCTGTTCCTATCACCTGCTGCTGCTGTTCTGACACTGGCTGAACTTTGTGAAGCTTGTCATTGTCATTGTTTCATGTTTTCTTTTCATTTATTGTTGGTAAATGTCTTGCATTCCAGGCTTCAAGGCCTGTATGTTCAAATAAATGGTAAAACTACATTTTGTTCAATACATTTACGCTCGTTTCAATGTTATTGTTTTTTAAAGTTTTTTTTAAAGTAATCTAATTTGTTCTGAAAACTATAGGTGCTAAAAACAAACAAAGTGAAATTGGTAATGCAATTCTACTTAATTGAGTTATCTTGGTCCAAAGGACCTATATTGTTTCATCCCATCAGTTTCTGTTTCACTAGAGGATAAAACTTAGGTAAAAAAAGTATTCTTTTTTAGTTTACAGGATGTTTTGTGCAATACAGTGGGGTGCATTAACTTGGGCACCCCTGGTTTAAATGTCTTTTACAATGAATCTGTATGTCAGGGAAAGCAAACCTGAACTGTAAATGTTAGAGTTGTACATGAGACCTGCAAATTTTAAAGAAAGATTGCTTTTCATTTTTCACTGTTCATAAATGATAAAAAAAGAAAAGGGCCCAGGTTATTCTTTGTTACTTCTAAAAAAGATGATTACTAAGGCCCAGACCTAGGTGATTTATTTGCTAGGGCTTCAATGAGTCGGGTGAATATAATTAAAGGACTGAACTTTTTATTCTGATGTAACTCCATATCTTCTAATGTATCCAACTGCAGTGGCCGTTCTGTCTGTTAACAACCATGGGTTCCTCTAAAAAGTTGTACAAGGATGTCAGAATGAAGATGGTTAATTTCCACCAAAAAGAGAAGGCTACAAAAACACTCAATGTTTTAAATGTGTCTATTTCCACTGTCAGAAACATTATTAGAAAATGGAAGATAAATAGAACCTGGTGAGAAATGCTCAGAAGAACCCAGAAATCACGGCAAAACAGCTGCAAAAAAGAATAGCAGACACACGACAGCAATTTCAGCCTATTTATGCTAGTCCAGAAAGACTACCTTCAGAAAACTACGTTTTGTACCCTCAGAAAGGTGCCCTAAATGAAAATGTTAAAATATGGTATATTTGGTACTGTAGCTGGGTTCCATCGGATGGTTGTCCAATGGGATTAACAAGAACAAGAGATGTAGTCAGTACCTGATTAGATTGCTGTTCATTGGATTTTTTCTAAACATAACAATATTGCGGCCTTTGAACAGTTGCACATTGTAAAACCCCATGCTAACCCAATGACGGAATTTAGCGAGGGCTGAAGGTATCAGCATGCTCGTCCTTCTGGTGTTGCTGAAAGAATACTAATAGGGTTAAAAATTAGTGGCCCCTAAACTGAGAGTCTAGATCAGCCAATAAATAAACCATGATACAAAGACAGGAGTACCACTCTGCCTTCCGCTCTTTACTGGTCCGGGCTGACCAAGAATCTCCACAATAGGGCCAATATATTCACCTTTTTTTTTTTGCCTTTTTTTTTTTGACTTGATCGCTATAGAAATCCTGTACTGAGATTTACTCTCCGAACAGTCCTCTGCTGGTACTGCCGCATGTCACATCGCGCTTTATGTGCACGTCTCACGAACTGACTAGATATCTATAGTCATCACAGAGGTCGCAGGAATAGCTACTCTTGGGTATATCTGTTTACAGCCTAGGGACCCAAGCAGATCAACCTAGCTACGGCTGTGCTCGACATGAATGAACTACCACGGGGAGGCGAGGGATTTACCATCATAGGTCTACGGGTGCTATACGCCGCGATACATTAAGCGTAAATATTCATCCTCCCTAGACCAGTTTGAGGGGGTAAACCAAGCATTCCCTGTATAACATTGAGTGTCAGTACATGAAACCACACAGTTCAAGTTTTAACAATTTATTTTACCAGGCAGGTTACATACGTAATTACACACTAGTTCCAAATCAAAAAAGCATTACAACGGAAACCAAATTACGGAGTCTTAAAAGTCATACCTGGTAATAAAAGCTACATACGGGAGTCTGGCTACAGACACCCTGTACGTAGAAATTACATGCACTGTGTGCACGGGAGGCTGATTGCATTCTCCCAGATTGCTTAGTTTACTGCCTTTATATCGTGGTTTATTTATTGGCTGATCTAGAATCTCCGCATAGGGGCCACTAATTTTTAACCCTATTAGTATTCTTTCAGCAACACCAGAAGGACGAGCACGCTGATACCTTCAGCCCTCGCTAAATTCCGTCGTTGGGTTAGCGTGGGGTTTTACAACATCACGGAGCTCAACCATGATGTCTGATGCTTCCCTAAGAAGTCTCGCTTGGTCACCGAGTCTACAAGAAGCTAAGTCTCAGCCCCCATTCATCCAGAGACTGTATCCATGTGTTCTTGGACACCACAGCCCAGAGAAGCCCCTCACGATCTCCGAGATAGGCTACACCCCTGTTGAACTGAGTTTTTGGCGTATTTGGCGTGCTCCCAATTTTTCCTGGAATCGTCTGAAGGATTTTTCAGCTGACCA
The DNA here is from genome assembly GCF_963514075.1 of Conger conger. Classification (NCBI taxonomy): domain Eukaryota; kingdom Metazoa; phylum Chordata; class Actinopteri; order Anguilliformes; family Congridae; genus Conger; species Conger conger. Next base: position 27,981,133 of record NC_083763.1, on the reverse strand, counting down.
CTGCAGGCTACTGGACTGGCCTACACACACAAAACCAATAAGTAAATCAACCTGTTGTCCTTACATTGGCATCTCTTTAAAGCACTATCAACATTCTAGAATTACAGTTCTTAATTTGGTTTATTGTTTGTTTACTTGAGCTACATTAAGACATTGAATGTGATTAGTAACCCAGATAGGGTAGCTTACTAACACACTATAAAACCCTGGTGTAGGTTGCTGTTCTCCTGTTTGTACATAACGAGGGCTACCTACTGTGCTAATCATTTACTTATTGAATGATACCTAGAGGTCTAACATAATTGTAGTGGTATATTGGAGTGTAAAAATAGATTGATGCATCGAAGCATTGCGATGCAAACGTCACAATACAACTGCATTGATGGGATGTGGCTGAATCAAGTTTTAAATTGTATTTATTTCAACATGTCATTTCATTTGAATTATTCACATGGAAAATAATTGTAACTGTTTTAAAGACGAAGCAATAAGTTTTTTGATAAAACTGGCGGCAGCCAAGGCTACTCCACACATGTGCATGTCAAAATCACACCAAGTGCACGGCAACATCAACCTGCCAGCCTGGAAGGAATATACAATACTCCTTTTAGCACAAAATCTTATTCGTGCAATCATTTCAGCTTTATGAAAAAATCAAGGAAGTTGGACAAATCAGTTGCACTGTGCACAGGGGGAACCACAAATCTCACAAAAACCAACCCCGCTCAACTAGTCAACCCAAAGCATCTAGCTCAAAGTCGGACTAATTCCTCTCTCAACCACAACTCAAAATTATATCCGTCCATGACCACTGCCATTACAAAGTTCATATGCCTAGCCTCACTTCAGCGAGAAATGCGTCCCCGCTCTGTACAATGACATAAAAGCAGTGGTTCAGCAGTCACTGCTGACGGCAGAAAGGGTTGCAATCATAATAGATGGTTGGACCTCACGCTCAACCAAGGCTTATACTACCATTACATCACACCACATAACCGCAGATTGGAAAATGCAAAATTTTGTCCTGTAATCACGCCTGCTAAATGAAGCTCATCCGGGGAAAAACATTGCAGCAATTTCTACAAACGAATGTGTTGAATGGGAAATCAGAGACAAAGTCTCAGCACTCGTTACAGACAACTAGTGATGAGCAATCCAGCTCTTTTCAGGGAGTCAGATCCTTTGGCTCAGCTCACCAATAACAACTGGCCCTTTTGGCTCCCAAACGCTCTTTGTTCAGGAGCAGTTCCGTTTTAAAAAAATAAGCGAAAGTTAAGAGGCGGTTTGACATATGATTGGTGTTTGTGCTGATATACAATTTAAATGATCAAATTTAAATCTGACTCCATTTTCTAATTTTCAAAATACCATTATTTTGCATTATATTTGCCACTTTGTTCGGTTATTATTATTACTGCTATGTTACAGATTCAGATACAGATTTCATTACAGATGGAACTTGAACTTGAAAAATGTAAAAAATGAATACAAGTTCTAATATGAGGAGAAACACATCACTAACATGGCCATAATCTCACTAATCATCTTTGAAAGATTTGCATTGAGAAAGGTGAGCTGCCTCAGTTGAGGGGCTGATCTGGTTTCTTCTCTTCTTCTCTCCTGTTTCGGAGAAGATCCTCTCTTAGGGGACTGATATTGCCACAATGCAGGGTCTCCGTGTCATAACATTAGTAAGCCGTGGGTAGACTGAGGCCTTGCTATCCCACCAGCGCATCTTTGAAGGAGCGGCTCCTCCAGATATGATCGGACCTCCAATATGGCATCTGCTGAGGGATTCCTTCTTGCTGCATCTCTAGGCGCTTTCTCATCAAAACCGTATCCAAACAGCCATTTGTGGCACCACTGCTTGCCCATGTTCCCTCTGCTCCCTGTTGGCCTGGTTCCTGAGCCTGCTGGCTGCAGGGGCTGCCTTGCCCTGCTGCTACTGCAATTCTTTGCAGAGCACCATCAACAGCTCGGGCATCACTAAAGGCAAGCGTCTTGAACGTTGGGTAAAGCGCTGTAGTTTCTGCAAGAACTTGGATTATTTTCCATTCTATGGAACTTCCTTTCCATAGATAGGGTATCCGCCAACTCTCTCACTTGTCCTGTGGCTGCTGTAGCTTCTCTCTGGAGGCTGGCTGTTATTCTCTGCAGACCCTTGCACAGGAGTAACGTTTTTGAGGTTGCCACATAATTGATAGAAGAGAGAAAACAATCATTCATGAAATGTTTTATTTTATTCTGGAATTCATCAATTGTGTTGAGTTTAATTTTTGTCTATTGATACCGCCATTTACCTCTACTGTGCAATCATGTAATAATCCATTAGACAATTTTCTGCACTGATCTACACAGTGACCTACTCAAAAGGTTCCAGGACAGTACACATCTCCTGCACCATATCCTGTTCCTCTTGGGTTAAAACATGAACAGGTGCATTGATGATGGCGAGGGTAGAGATAATTGCATCATTGGACTCAAGAAAACCATATAAAATATTGAGTTCCACTTTGTTGCACAGTCCTTTTTGGGGAGTTGAGTAGACTTGAAAGTTTTTGCAGCTATTGTGCTCTTGTGTAAGAATTCTACTGCCCCCTTCACTTTGTCCACTTTGTCCCGCAGCACACAGGAACACCTCAGCTTTGCACATCTCTCCAGGACACCAATTCACGGCTCCACCACCGCTTCTACAAGACACCTCGCCAATCCTGGAACCCGCAATGCGTGTGGACTCAGTGAGACTAAGAAAACATTCCAGCCATAGCCAGTGTTTAGCTTAGACTTAACTGATGTTGTGAATCTGTGTTTTTATCATTTGAATGCATTCTGTTCGCTGCATACTTCTGTAAATCAGTTTGCGTATGTGTTGTCATTGACTTTCATCCTCCAACTTCATGCCCAAACTGTCATAGCAGCTTCAGGTACATTACATTACAGTAATGGCATTTGGCAGATGCTCTTATCCAGAGCAATGTACAGTTCGTTAGACTAAGCAGGAGACAATCCTCCCCTGGAGCAATGCAGGGTTAAGGGCCACCGACCTTGCGGGTCATGTATTTTAACCACTACGCTACAGGCCACCTTAGTTTGGAGGTACATGACATGGCAATCAACAAAGCTACAACTCTCATCCTTAGCAGTAGACGTCTATTGGAGAATATCAGACTGCAAGGTGAATGGTGAGACGGGTGCGTGGGGGGGGTTGGACCCAAAATGCACGACTCAGAAACAGGGGTGTAATAAAGTCCCGTCAAGGCTTTATTCGGGGACTGTCCAGAGAGCATAGTCAAAAAACAAGCAATGTTCGTTCACGTACAATCCAGGCAAAACCAAAGTGCAGTACCGAGGGAGAAGGCAGTCTCGTAATCGGTACACCATGCATAAAGTCCGGTAGCCAGGAAAGCTGTCAGCGGGGCAGAAGTACAGGCGGACGGTAGGCAGGCTCAGGGTCGATGATGCCGCAAGAGTCAAGACCGAAGTCTGCTCCGCGGGGCAAAAGCACAAAGACAGCAGGCAAAGTCGTGGTACAGGCAGGCAATGGTCAACAAACGAACAGGAGGCAACAATTTTGCAAAGACAAGACATGGAACTGAGCTTATATGCAGGTGTAGACAGGTGCAGACAATTAGCTTGAGAGCAGCATCCATCCATCCATCCATCCATCCATTATCTGAACCCGCTTATCCTGAACAGGGTCGCAGGGGGCTGGAGCCTATCCCAGCATACATTGGGCGAAAGGCAGGAATACACCCTGGACAGGTCGCCAGTCCATCACAGGGCACACACAACATTCACTCACACACTCATACCTATGGGCAATTTAGACTCTCCAATCAGCCTAACCTGCATGTCTTTGGACTGTGGGAGGAAACCGGAGTACCCGGAGGAAACCCACGCAGACACGGGGAGAACATGCAAACTCTGCACAGAGAGGCCCCGGCCGACGGGGATTCGAACCCAGGACCTCCTTGCTGTGAGGCAGCAGTGCTACCCACTGCACCATCCGTGCCGCCCTTGAGAGCAGCATGAGAATGGTAATCAGGTGTGGAGGATTGACAAGTTAACAAGGTAACCTACCCTGCCCTAGCGTTGGTAAATTAGTAAATGATATACACAAGAATCGTAAGGTATCATGAACATGGTTAGAATGTTAGTATTACACAATCCTGATCTAAAGTTAGTAGATTAGTAAGAAGACAAGGGAAACTGAAACAATTAGGGTGTGAGTGACAGAAAGCGAGAGAGAGAAAGCAGGAATGCAAGGTTTGCAGAAAGACATGAAAAAGTGTATGCTAAACAATGAACAGAACCTCATAACATGAAACAAACATAAATCATGACATAACAAGTTTGCGAAATTATGACAATAAACGATATAACATGATATGGCAAGACTAAGAAATAAATGGTAACAAGAACTAAACATGAAACATAACATGACAAAAAACATAAAAACATGGTGAGACTAGACTAACATAATACGTGACATGACAATCGCATTACCAAGACAATAACTAAACATAAAACATGACATGACAAACATGAAACGTGACAAATGGGAGGCTATGCTCGAAAATGGCAAAGCATTTGCTGTCCAAGTTGGTGTTCTGGTGGCTCGCTCAGCCAACCTACAAGGGTATACACAGTGTTGAATCTCCAAACTACTGGCTGGGTTTTTTCACCAGCAGTGGCCAAAGACAGACCAAGGATGATGAGCAGAATAAGAGGCTCTCTTATGCAATCCTATGGAATAACTGTGGACACTATAAAACAAAAATATTTGATTAATCTGAGTTGTCGGTTTTGTTCTGGATGCTGGAATAACAATGTCCACCAGGGATCCGTGGGACCGGCAGAATCCCGCCCTCATTTTAATTGACCGTATCTGTATAATAATAATATAATGTAACAGCTTTATTTGTATATCACTTTTCAAGCATACAGCACAAGTTTATATCAGTGAGAAACAAACACCATGAAAACAGACACAATGCCAAAAGACATTACTGAAGATCAAATAAAAATAGATAAATGTATAAAACAAATACAATTTTCAAAGACAAAATATACGGACAAAACCATAGAATTATGAGTGACTAATAAATAAATAAAAAGACTATAAATTCAATATAAATGCAATATAGTTCAATTTCATATCAACATCCCACAGAACAACAGAGGGAAAGGGAAATACCAGTCCAAAGCCCCCCCCCCTGATAGCACATGAGGTAAACGACTCCAGTGGGGAGAAAAACCCTCAAGCAGTGGCGAGAAAAAACTCATCAAAGAAATCTCAAGGAACCAGACTATAGGGAATGCCCATCCTCCGCAGTCTTAAAGGTTGAGTTTAGTGTGTCCACATAGTGGAATGTAAAATATTCAGTGCAGAAGGGTGTGTGCAGTAGCAGGTCCAGGATGCGTCGGTGGATAGGGACGAAGGGCAGGAGTCCCAGGAAAAAAGACAGAGAAAGATTAGGTACTGTTGAAATTAGCAGCACAGACAATTGCACGGAGCACCTCATGTAAGAATGCCTGTACCACACATATCTCCCCGGTCATTAAAGTTGTAAGTAACCCCCACTGGCACCGTTGATGCATGCTCAGTGCCACCGGTCATGTGTGGATTTCTAAAACCACATGCCTGACATGGCCAAAAATGACAGTGCTATGAAACAGAAGTTGAATGTAGGCAGTTCTAAAAAAATGATTTGAAGATTGTCACTGTTTCAGCTCCTTTAATATTTGAGGGGAGGCTGTGCATGCAAACTGAGGCAGCTATGTTTGAGGAAAATTTTTTTGTTCATATCTTTCTAATTGTGAATAAGCACTATAAAAGATAACTGTTCATACAATACTACAGCCTCGGGAAACAAAATGACAATGCACTAGCATATTTGGAGTTACGTATACTAACAGGTTGTCCTTCATTGCATATAAAAACTGGGACAATCAAATTTAATGTTGAAAAAAACAACAACATTTAAATGGCACAATCTTTAACTGTAGTGAATCTTGATCGTACAGTAAATACCAAAATTAAAATGTGGTAAAAGATATTCTTCAATACAAGACAATGAAATCTTCAATGATAAGAGACTATAGCACTTCTAAAATGACCACAATGGTCTTTACAGCATTGGTGTGACAACAGTCAGGCATGGAATAATGTGCTCTTATTAAGTGCAGTTAAGTGTTTGCTATTCATTGTAAAAACCCACATAAGAAATTGTATTTGGGCAACAACCGCTCACAGACAATATTTGCGCAAAGATGACTCAGAAATAAAAATTGAAGGACTGCCAGTGTTCATGGAACATAATTATTAAAATCAGAGATTTTTAAAAATCTGACTTTACTTCCCTATTTGAGAAGATAAAATTATGAGGACTGCGGAAGACACCGGTTGCCAGGGCAGCACCGAAATTCTAAATGTCAAACAGTCATTCCACATTTGCTTTGGTCTGAAATTTTATTGCATGTTTTCGCTCTAAAAATTCCTGATGAGTAAATATTTAATTGTTTTAAATGTGACTCTGCCTATCTTTACACCCTTGGATTCCGACAGCCAGTCTTGCAACAAAATGAGCCACTAATAATTGCAAGTGATATTTAAATAGATTTAACACACAGTGTGACTGTCTTCATTTGCATAAGTACTTATTGTAAAATGAGAACATCTAGAATGCTTCAGAAAATGCACTGTAATTTGGTGCTTATAATGATTCTTGAAATAACCCCCACTTGAGTCTTGTTATTTTTGTTATATAAAAAGCTGCATTTTATTATATATATATATATATATATATATATATATATATATATATATATATATATATGTATATATATATATATATATATAATTTTATTTTATTTTATTATTATTATTATTTTATTTTTTTGAGCCAGTGTTAAGACATCCTACCAGCCATGGAGAAGATAGGTCTGCTCGGTGACATATTGATTGTTCTGAAAGATTTTTCTATTAGAATTTTTATATCCGCCAAATTGCCTCATTCTTTGCTTTTCTGGGGAAAATCAGAGCCACCATGAAAATCATCTAATGGCAACACTATCCTCTGTAGTCTCAGGTATTTTACTGTATCAAGTACTCCAGCACCTCAGTTCCTTCCTCTTCAAAATGGAGATTTATTATTTCTACAGGGCACTCATATTTTTTGACACCAGTTAAACTAATGAATGAAAAACCTAACCTAATCAAAATGCTGATTTTGATATTGCACTTTACCACAGAAAAGACAAGCAGACAGACTCTGTAAATCATCTTCTGAGTGCTTAATTGTTTTTATTGGTGATGTATTATTGTGTGTGTGTATGAAAGAGAGAGTTACTGACTAAAACACTACATTTAAAAAGGGAAGGGAAGTAGAAAACAATATCCTCTTGAACAGGTGGCAAATGAGAATTCATTCTCTATGTATTTATGCATTGGAGGGCATATATTACTGACTGTATATGCATGTATATGTATGAGGTCAGGGAGAGGTGATCCTCTATTGTGTAATATACAGTCCAGTTTTGTGATATGAACAATGTATTTAAAAAATGTTGAGAAAATGTCCTTTCCCCATTATCCCATGTCCTTGCCCATATGAAGGTTCAATAATGTTGGCAGTGATAGAAACCGGTCCTCTGTCTCCGCACCACAGACGGCTCCCACTTCTCAGTAATATAGGGGGAGCCGCTGCCAAGCAATCAGTCCACGAGGGGAAAAAAGAGACCGAGCCAATCCATCAATCTGAAAAGGTTAGAGTGCACTGCTGTGTCAGGGTGGGCGGTGCCCTCCGAACCAGCCGATAATTAATTTCCGGACCAGAACGCTTGCTTCCCGTCCTCATTAAGGCCGCCGCTGACCTCTTTTATATTCATAACCGAACCTTTTACGAGCCGGTGGGAAGCAGCAACGTGCGCAGTAGGGAATGACATGGGAGGGAGATGGAATAATCAGTGGATGTTCGTATATTCATCACCCTGCTACGCAACAGGCCAGGGCCTCTAATGAGATATGTAGACCACTGTACTATGGACATGAGCTCATGGATTCAGATGCAGAATGGATGACGGTCTGGATAAGGCGCATTGACCTGGCTAACCCACCGTGCCCTGTACCTGGTCAACCCTTTTCTCTCAGTCTTCTTCTAATCTCTTATTGAGATTGTCTTTCCCCCAGCTATTGTGGAGACTTGGCACCAGTTAAAGCTCAAATGAAAGGCCAAGGAAATTCCGCTGAAGTTGTCAAGTACCTGTGTGTTGTGCATGTCACAACCTTGACATGTAAGCCATGACACAGGGAAATTACAGGGCAAATAGTAGTTTATTTAATTCAGCAAAATGAAGGAAAAACAAGAGTTGTGTATACAAGTGCAGCAATGAGTAAAACGTATGGTGACAAATGCTGGAAGATATGAGAGAGGGCAAGCAAACAAACAAGCCACACAAGAAATTAAATAAGGCACAGAAAACAGGTGTTCCTCAATTGAAGACTAGTTTTCTCCAACTCTGCCCACTAGCCTCCTGTTCAGAAACCCAAAGGCACATACCATAGGCTTGGGGAGTATTCTTTGACAGGTCCGGGGATGGAGTCAACAAGCAGCACTTGTTCTGGAATGTTCTACTGCAATCACAGTGCTTTGCATGGACAAAATATGGCTGAGGCATCGTCAAGAATTATTTCCTTTTGTCCTTTCAATGTTTATGGAAACTCAGAGCCATAAATGAGAGCATACTGTTCATTATGTTCTCTTTTGATAATTATATTTGTGCTTCCATTTCCTCAGAATTATTTTGAAGGTTTATTTGGGTTTCTCCTGAAGTTAGATTCTGGCAGGCTGTATGAAACATTGTGAAAATGAGATCCAATGTAAGCAAATGCTTTGTAAAGCCCAGTTTATCTCTGAAAAGCTACTATCAAGTGATTTACGGTCATCCTAAACCATAGTTTTCTGAGCAAGTACACAACTGCTGTCATTTCATGACACACTGCATTTTTTTCTTCTTCTGACTTGCCTCCCTCTCATGTCATTTCTTTAAAAATTAATTAACATTCATTTTTCAAAGCAGTTCTGTAAAATATTCTCACTAAAGACTCACCCTCCGCCTATGCAAGGGCACCCTACAAAGCCAGCCAGAGCCGTTACATGCATTATGATGCATGCCTGACGCATTCAAAACCCAGACAATTTTCTACATGCTTCAGATTTTGCTGGTGGTCCCTTGACTGTTATTTTGAGCAAAATTGAAACTGAAATGCTGTCTAAATCTCTGCAGCAGTGCAGCAAGGCAGGTGAAACCGCTGCTGATTTTGACTTGAGCGAGGAGCTCCACCAGCACCGCTACAATAAATACCCAGCCATTAAAACGCATTATAGACAGCAGCCTTCCGTGGACAAGGGCAAAGGATGTAAAGGCATATAAGGCAAACGCATTACATGAAATTGTCTTTTGGACACACACACTGTGGTGGGAATGACCCCTTTAAAAAATTTGACTTGTGGGGATGCATGCGTGATGGACATGTGCTCTGAGGATTTAGTGAGTGCTTCATTTTAGCATGTCTGGGTACACAAGGGTATTAGGCACAAAATGGGGTGTGGGGGGTGGGGTGGCTAAGACGAACTTGTGAACTGTGGTGAAGGCTGAAGAGCTTTTTGGGGCATGGCAAAGTGTCATCCCACAAAGAGAAATCGGCATGTCTGGAGGTGAGCAGGTTGTCTGGCACATGATTCTCCTGTCATGCGTTTCTGTGGGTGGGGAGAGGAAGAGGAAATCCAGTCGCTCACCCCAGCATGTCGCTAAGTTGAGATGAGTCTCTGGTAAGACCAGTCTCACAAGCCACGTGTGCTCTTTTATGAATTAATGATATAATCAGTTTATTAGGTATTTATTCGACTTTTTTGGACGTATTGATCTTCTGCTACTTTAGGTACAATGTGTTGTGTGCTCTTCTGCCTGTTGTTACGCATAGTGTAGCCATTCTCCTGTAACATTAACAAGGCATTTTACCCACAGAACTGCTGCCCACTGGATGTTTTTTTGTTGTTGCTTTTTCGCACCATTCTCTGCAAACTCAAGAGACTGTTGCGCATGAAAATCCCCAGAGATTAGCAGTTTCTGTAATACTCAAACCACCCTGCTTGGCACCAACAATAATTCCATGGTCAAAGTCACTTAGATCACATTTCGTCCCCATTCTGATGTTTGATCTGAACAGCAACTTAACCTCTTGATCAATATCTCTTTGATCATATATATGAGTTGCTGCCACATAATTGGTTGATTAGATATTTGCATTAACAAGCTAGTGTACAGGTCTGCCTAAAAGTGGTCGCTGAGTATACATCCGTGTATTCATTTCTGAAAGTGTTATCCAGTGGTCTGTCTGCCTCTTGGCGCATCTGCCCATAATTTAGTATATCTGCCCCTCAGTGTTTACAGTAGGCACTAGTTTCTTTCTTTTTGCTGCTGTATTCATGGGGCTACAAACTGCTCTGTTTTGTAAAGTACAAGAGAAGAGGGAGAGAAACACAGTGATGGTTCATTAGTGCCTCCACTGGTTATCACAATACAATAATATTCCCACACAAGAAGCTTCAAAGGGGAAATCAAACGATGCCTCAGCCCTCTTTCTCTGCAAGGAAGCACATCTGGGAAGGCAAGACCAGACAAGTCCAGATAACATCCCTAGATTACCATGAGAAAATATGAACACACTGAAATATAATTTTCTCTCAGGGATCATTATTTCTCATAGCCACAACCTGCCACTGCCAGTGTCTAATTCTATTTATTTACCACAAATGTATTTCATTACTCTTATTTGTATGTTGTAGAGGTTCATGAAATGATAGCAATAATGATGTACTGATTTATTGACATTGATACGGTTCCTACCATTAATGCACATTATTACACACACCTTAGAGAGTCCAGGACAGGCGCAACACCAGCAACAGCCGAGAAAGTCATAACCAAGTCTAAAGCGGTGTATCAATGAGCGTAATTCAGTCTTGAGTAAAGACCGAGACAGAATGCCAATGACCATTCTGAATAAACAAAGGTATGCTTATCTATGGATCCCATATACACAGATAATGATAATAATAAAAAAATAATAATAATAAAAAAAATGGTAAAAAATGCTGAGACCAATAGCCAAGACAAAGACAAGTTGGAGACAATAGAATAAAAACAAATCTCAAGGCTGGACTCAAGACTGCGACCAGAATCGAGTACTGCAGCACTATTATTAAACTAAACGAAACTGAAAGAATTAAAAAATATGCATTACTGCTTTAATTAAAGATTAAAGCCTTCTCTGTAGGTCCCTATGGCAACCAGGCTATTAGCATCTATGTGATCAGACCCAGCAGGCCACAGTAATCCACCAATAATCACAGACAACTGTGCCACAGAGTTTAGCATGTGGTCAAAAATAGCATGAGAACAATGCACAGCAATCTTGTTCCGCTAGGACAGTGCAGAGCGCCGTGAGCCTATGACATCAACCCTATCTCAATGCAGGCTGAAATCTATAATAAGGCAGAATTCTAATGTACAAATTTGGTACGAGCTGGCAACACATGCAGCAGTGTTCACAGACATGAGACACATCAGGGTTGTCACCACAGAGACCAGTAGATTGCTATAAACATCCCCTGGTATGGTAGTTCATTTCAACAGCACGGTTACTGAGATATCAAAACTGAAGCAACCAATAATGTTCCTGTGGAATGTTATAATGAGTTTGTGTTTGTGTTCAGTACAGTGAGATAAGGGAAGACAGCACAAAAGAGATGTTAAGAGAGAAAAAGTGAATCTGTTTGGCCGTATTGACGAAGCCCTGTCGGCAGAGTCTGGCTCAGCAGCTGGGTAAAGATTTTTGGCGTTGCACAGGGGTGAACAGCTTGGTACAAATGTTCCCTGTCACTTAGTGTTAATTGAGCCAAGTGTGTCCAAGCGTCCCTCTGACAATCCATTAATGCCCTCTGATGTCCACTCTCTCTGTCTCCTGAGTGCTAAGTTCACCCATCATCCAGTCCTGGTGCTATTTTTGAAACATAGCAACAGGACAACCATCCTTGTTCGCCAACAACAGCAGGCTCATCAGATGATCTCTGACGGACTGGCGTTTCACTTTAGATGTCGCCTGGTATTAAAGTCTGAGTCCATGGTTCCAGCTCATAAGACATATGGGAACAGTCTCCACAAAACTTAAAAAAAACAAAACCAGTTGAATCAGATTATAATTTCTGAGAAAGTAATTGACAGTAGCTTCTTGCAATTTTGATCATTTAGTTGTATATGTTTATCTGAGTTGCCACATAGCAAGTTTCTTCTGCCATGGCTCCAGCCCACACAACCCAATTTGCCTGGTCCCACTTAAAACAAAAAATGAAGGCCCATGGCTGGCCCAGATCTGACGATTAGACAATGACTGCACGCAGGCCATAGCAGGGCCAAATTTTAGCCACCCAGTACTGGCCCAGAACAAGCATCAACACACTGGCACTGAATCTCAGCCTTAAATAAGCCATACTTATGCCAGCCTACAACCAGAGCCCCCAAAACTAAACTAAGCCACACTCAACCCTGATCTGGCCCTTATCTGACCCAAATCAGATGCACATACGCATCCGATTTGGGCCAGCTATGATTGGATGTAGCTCACTTCTTGGCCTCAGGTTGCCCCCTAAACTGAGCCGCATCCAACCCTAATCTGGCCCAAAATCAGACACATGGGTATGCAGAATGAGTAAACTACAATACACGTATATCTGTCAGCAAACATTCATGTTATCAAATGTTATTCAGTAGAAATAAACCATAATTTTAAACCACACAATACACAATCATAACTTGTCCATCTTTGATTATGCAATGTGTATAACCTCAAGTGGTCATTAAAAGGGTTATGCCACAAACAGCATGTGAAAATTCAGATTTTTTTAAGCATAGACATAGACTGACAGACGTAGCATGCAAAGTTACGAATTGATTGGACACTGTGATGCCAGGCAGTGGCCACAGATCACATGGTGAACAGACAGCACAGAACAAAGAGACATTTGGCTCGCTGCCTTTTATTAGGTCCAGAAGAAATTAAATTCATGACAGTGTTGCAAGCACTGTTTTTGTTATTGTGAGCAGCCGCCAAGGGAGCAAATTCTGGTTGACTGTTATCGGGGATGAAGGCAATAGGTTTTGAACCCTGAACAGGGTTCATGCTCATATCCACCAGTATGTTAGCCATTTCAGGCCTGTGTGTGTCAAGCGATGATGTAGCCCATTTAAATTGTGATTTTCATTCTCTGCAGCATTTATTTAAAAAAAAATATGGAATATGGAATAGTTTCCTCAATTTTTTTAATTTTTGGTTACATTAAGAGACCAGGGTTACAAAATTCATTACAATTTAGTGAGTAGTGTGTGGTTAGCTGGCTAAGTGGCAGATATTTGACTTCCTCTCTGTTTTTAAGATGGCTAGCATATAGTCTAGCTACATAGTGCCCAAACACTTAGGCTGTGTTCAAAACCACATACATTAATTCTATTTGCGTCCTAATATCACCACATCATGAGATTTCTTGATGGAGGACCTCCTTCAACATTCCTATCAAAATAAAATGTTGCTTGCTACTAAGTGAAATGTGTCACAAATGCAGCTAATTTAGTTAGTTTAGTTATGTTGGCTGTGTTTGACAAGATGCAAAAATGTACACATCAGTCAATTTACACATCTATAGAATAAAAAATAAAATCGTGTTTGACTTGAGATTATTCATGCAGTTTCTGTAAGGACAAATATCTTAAGCACTCTATATAGATACAGTATATACTTAGGCAAGGTGCATGGGGTAACAATTAAAGTTAAAAGCCAGTTCAGTGTAGGGTAATGTAGTAATAATAATAATGTAAACATTTTCCCCAATGCTGGCTCGGCCTACGATGCAACAGCTAAGATAATAAAGATTCATCCACCTTTTTATTTACCACTACACCCCTGGTAGTATGCAAACATCACTCAAGGTAATACATGAATGTAATGTGATTTATTTGCTTCATACTCCATTAAAATAATATCTGAAATAGAAGCTTAACCTCTGAAGTGGCACCCCTTTTCTTGACACAAGCTTAAAAATGACATACCCAAGATAAAATAGTTACTATTCCTTTTGACTACAGGCATAATCCTGATCTCTTCTGAAAGGGTAAATCTTTGGGGGTTGTTTTCCAAGAGTCAGAATTACTCCAAATATTAAAGTGGAAGTATTATTTTCTGATTGAAAAGATTTTCTGTTTTTGACTCGATACAGATTAGTGTAGCTGTGGCTTGCACACTTAGAAACACAATAGAGCCAAGTCACAACACTAGACAAATCCCTTTTCAGATTTAATATAATAATATAATATAATTATAATTATAATATAATATAATATAATATAATATAATATAATATAATATAATATAATATAAAGATATAATAATAGATATAATAATAAATGAGCATTCTGCATAGTTTTTTCTAATCTATGTCTAGGCAGCTTCCAAAAGAACACATGAAAACGAAATGATATTATGGGTCTTATGAGGTATAAAATGCTTTGAAATAAGTTTTTCTGACTTAACTATACACTTTTTATTTTTTACTTTTTGCTCTTCTGCTGCTGTAACCTATCCACTTATGAGGTTTGACGTGTTGTGTGTTCAGAGATGCTCGTCTGCATAGCACTGTTGTAATGTGTGGTTATTTGTTTTATTGTCACCTTCCTGTCAACTTTGACCAGTCTGGCCCTTCTCCACTGACCTCTCTCATTAACCAGGCTTTTGTGCCCACCAAACTGCTGCTCACTGGATGTTTTTCGCACCATTCTCTGCAAACTCTAGAGACTGTGAAAATTCCAGGAGATCAGCAGTTTCTGAGATATTCAAACCACCCTGTCTGGCACCACACAACCATTCCAGCATTTAGTTGCTGCCATATGATTGGCTTAACAAGCTGGTGTACAGGTCGACCTAATAAAGTGCTCAGTGAGTATATCTTCAGTGGAAAAACTGATAATATGAAAGGTTAACATGGTCAATTGATCACTAATCACAGTGTAGTTAAACACTGTACTTCCTTTAATTTAGTAGACCCAGTAGTTTATTGCATGCCATGAATTTATGAACAGGTATGGATATCAGATCATTTTGCAGTGTCAAGTATCACAAAAAGGAGTGATGGGGGAGATGATTTGCCCAATTAAAATGAAAAATAATGAAATTAGACATGGTTCAAAAAGTCACGGTCATAGGTCTTTGTGGGAAGAATTATGAAGTCTAACATGACCTGGGGTGAGAGTTTCAGCTAATAAAGTCTTCTATAGCAGTCTTCCTATCAATCTGTGGACATTGTAGTGACTTATGCAGACACCAGAATCACATCAACACCAGACTATTTTTCTTCTGATCTTGAATCAACTTCTTGTAGTTTCAGGCATTTAGGAGAATGATATACTGTGTTAATGCTCCCAGCTGCAAACATTTATATTAATAACCTGGTTGCTTGTCATGAAATTTTTCCAAAGTTTGACTTTATTCCATGGCTTATGCCATACTCCAGTTCCTTGCCATTGCTTTCCAGGTGTGAACTAAATCCAATCATGGTGGGAGGGCAATTAAAAGAACAGTGCATTTATTATCATATAAATTAGAGGAGTATGAATCAGGTCACTGTCCTTGCTTGCATCTGGCCATGGATAGTGCTGGGTCAGGCTCTGTGGCAAACAGATTAATTGAAACACAGCATGCAAGTGAAAGGGGCTTTTAAAAACATATTAAACTAGCAGGCTGACCTCCGTTTTTCACACGGTGCATCAGTTTGCTGGACAGATCAAATGTGCATGACAACAGTTTTCCATCCGATGTTAGACTGTACATCAAGGGTCAGAAATAGATTGAGCAAATGAAACAGGAGGTATATTTTATACTTTATACTTTTTCTATAATGTTCATGCACAACATCTGCTTTATGAAGGATACTGCTTTAGAATTGAATACTTCAATTCTTAATTCTTAAAATAGAGTACAAATGTGAAAGAGGCAGAAAAATACTGTATGTTCTGAATGTTCTCCCATCTTCTCCATTGGAACAGAATGAAAGAAAAATGTTTATTCAATAACAAAAATGCTTGTTTCATCTGTATGTTGTGCAAAATGCAAATACTTGTCTGAAATAAAATAATGAGTATAATTTTAAGCACTTGTGAATCGAGATGTCTAGATGTTGAATTAGCTTTTTATTCCATATTTAGTAGCAGACATTGACAGTAGAATAACATGGTATAAATACACTAGAATTCCCTCCTATTTTGCTATTCAGTGAGCAGCATTTTTCACTGCTGTATTGGAATACTGTCAGGCTATTTTCAAAGGGGAATTCAAAGGGGTTAATCAACAATTTACAAGTAAAAAAAGCACTGTTCTGCGTCTTTAAAAGGCATCTGCAATTACAAGATCTACAGTGGCTACAGTGAAACTAGTTAACAACCATGAAAATGATCTCCCAGGTACATCCCCTGAATACAATAATAATAATTCATTCATTCATTCATTCATTATCCTAACCCGCTTACATGCAAACTCCGCACAGAGAGGCCCCGGCCGACGGGGATTCAAACCCAGGACCTCCTTGCTGTGAGGCGCAATAATAATAAGAATAATGTAGTTTCCTAAATTCCAATTGAAGCTTTAGCTTGACGCTCAATATACTCCCTCAATCCACAGAACACTTGAAAAATATTCCATGAGTCCACTTCTTGCATTTAACTGTTTACTTGAAATTCTTGAAGCAATCATTACAAAAATAAAAAAGGTTATCCACAAAATACATAGAATTCAAGGTTATAAAGAGAGCGAGAGAACGAGAGTGCAAGGTCAAAAAACTATTTCGGCATCAGGATCATATTAAACTCCCGTCTTAACCTTACAGCGCAAATCAATGCATTTTAACATTTTTATATCAAGAAATTATAAATCATATTCATCTTATTGTAAAGTAAAATCATTTTAACTTAAATAAACTGCATTTAGGCTCCTACAAATAATAATAAATAATAATAATAATAATAATAATAATCCATCCATCCATCCATTATCTGAACCCGCTTATCCTGAACAGGGTCGCAGGGGGGCTGGAGCCTATTCCAGCATACATTGGGCGAAAGGCAGGAATACACCCTGGACAGGTCGCCAGTCCATCGCAGGGCACACACACCATTCACTCACACACTCATACCTACGGGCAATTTAGACTCTCCAATCAGCCTAACATGCATGTCTTTGGACTGTGGGAGGAAACCAGAGTACCCGGAGGAAACCCACGCAGACACGGGGAGAACATGCAAACTCCGCACAGAGAGGCCCCGGCCGACGGGGATTCGAACCCAGGGGGGGGGGTCAAGCAGCTAGCCCAAGACGCCAGCATTTGAGCAACCATGTGGTCAATTAGTGACCTTGAAGTAACACTCCATCATTACAGAATGTTTTGTGACGTTATGATGGGTGGTTGTCAAATCATACAGGATTAGTAGCATTTTACACATCTTCAAAAAAGTCTAATTTGGAGAAGATCTAGCCCAATGGGCTTAGCTTATACAACCACATATGAACTTGTTTGGCACGAGGAGATACAAAAATGTACAAAATGTCAGGACTGTAGCTGAAACGTAGCCTGTTTGAAACGTAGCCACTTGTAAACATTTTAGCTTGTAATAGCATCAGCTTCATATTCCACCAGTGGCCATTAAGGGTGCTCTACAACTTACCAAGTTTCAGAAAGATCATCATGGCGATTATGCCCAAACTGGAAATTAGCTCTCTAGTGCCACTTTTGTTTGATTCGGCCAAAAATTGTTTGATTAGGCCAAAAATTATAACGTAGGCTTTCAGTTCACTAGATAGAAAATTACATTTAGCAGTCAATGAACTTATTAATATTGAGTAACACATCCAAGGGACTTAATATAATAGGACCAAACTACATTCTGACCATTTCTTTTTATATCACTAGAGTTCATCACAATATTTTGAAGATGACAGAATTGGGAGTAAACAACAGGGAATATTCAGCCTTCCAAGAAGATTCATCTTGATCACAGATACCCTTCCTTGAAGTGAGTAGAGGATTGAATACCATCTCTGAACATTATTTGTGATTGCATGTTTACAGATAAGATCAAAATCAGGGAAAAAGCATTTGCCAAGTGAACATATAAACTGAAAAGGCATTGCAACTCTTACAACTAATACTGCTTTTTGATGCTCCATTTAATTGTATTTCATCTGACTGATTTTATTTTGAAAAGTGTAAAAGTGTGCCAAATTCTGTGAGGTCCTTTAAAACATCAAGAGTGATTCAGATATTTTGAAGTGTGCAGGCAATGAAATTTGTGTTTTTAATCAATGTAGCAAAAAGAATAGGGAACAGTATGCAACCTCTTGGTGTGTGATGCACAGCATAGAAAAAGCCTGAGTTGCAAAGGGAGAATTTACAGCATTTAATAAAGCCAAGTTTAAAAACCATTTGAATAAAGCCAAGTCAGACTCTGAAATGTTTGAATGCTGACCATAGAAAAGCCCACCCAAGCCTATTGAAGAGAATGCTGTGGCCAGATTTAGATCAGATTCTCAATGCAGAATAATGTGAAATCACATAATGTTCTCAGATGGAAGTTGTCCCTTCTTGTGGCATCATGAAAGCCAGTTTGATGAAAATGTGTCAGTGTCCCTATAACAAATTCGATTCTATTCAGAAGAAAACGTGAGTTGCCTAGAAAAGATATTAAAGATATTTATAGTGCCTACACTGTAGCTGGAGCACTAATGAGGGTTTTTAACCTTTTTTAAACAGCACCCTTTTAAGGGATTATTCTGGTGTTGGTGAAAATGGCAAGATCGGGGGCCTACAGTGTCCCAGATCTTTATAAAACATTAATGTGGGGATCCATCCAGATCTGAAAAGGTTCCTTTCCCCATTAACACAAGAGCATGTTTTAAGTTCATGAAGTGTTATCGGATAATCAATGGGCTGGGAGTTATTAGTATTAGTAGCAGTGTAAGGAGATTCATGCAGAATTCTCATGATTTCAGTTGCATTCTGACTAGTACATATATATGTAGATAAAATTGTCAATGTTTTGTTGATGTTTACAGAACTATGTGCCCCCAGAGGCAGTATCAACCAAGTATTAACCACATTTATATTGGACAATGGCTTTGATCACTTTCATTTTAAGGCTAAAAGCTTACTGAATATTTCCCTGTCAGAGCAATACTTTATTTGTGCTGTCTATGAAAATGTTGCCTCTGGCTTGCAAAAATAATTTTAATTGATTTGTAACATTTAGTAAGGAATTTGCAGGCTCTTCTGAATAATTGCATTTTCCAGCTGCATTATTTAGTTCCTCCATACTGAGTTCAGAGGATAATGACAAAGAAAAAAATTAGCTTAATTAAAATGTTTCTACAGATGTCCATTCAGACGCAACTCCTGTGATGCTTTCACTCAAATGCAGTTTGGGGTCCACAGAGGCAAGCAGTGGGGTTGCGCTATTCCGAAGGACAAATGGTGGTGAACCTGCAGTACACTGGTGTGACCACTGTTATGAGACACTCATGCATCTTTGGCAGAAAGGAACTAAAGGAGGCTGCTCTTTTATTGAAACATAGAGTGACAGGATACATGATAAAGGGTCAAAATCTACCATCTTGTGTCAAACCAAAGTCTTTCTGGAGTTTATATTGCAGTATATTTGTTATATATTTTAGTGCTATTCATCTATATAATAAAAATACAATACAATGAGCAAAATGGCGCTGTGTACAAGCCCCAACTGGGGGCCTTTCTGTGTGGCGTTTGCATATTCTCCATGGGTCCACCCGGGTTTCCTCAGGGTTTCGTCTCACAGTCCAACATGCAGATTCGGTTCATTGGAGAAATTGCCCCTAGTATGAGTGAACAGTGTGCCCTGTGATAGATTTGGGGCCTGTCCAGGGTGTTTTCCTGCATTTTGCCCAATGTACACTGGGATAGGCTCCAGGACCTCCCTGACTGGGAATAAGAAGGAATAGATATTGGATGGATGAAATTTTATTACCTTATTTCTAATTTGTTTGGGCTCCATCTTGAACTTGGTAACCAAAACACAATTGTTATGACTAGTTACAGGGAGATGCAACTGTCCCTTTTCTGTCCAGTGTCTTTCCTATTAAAATGGCAAAGGGCTATGCGGCTATTTGGGTGGTCTTAAAGTGAGGTGTGGTCATGGTAATTGCGGGTGTATTGCTATTTTTATGCAGCTGAATGCATTTGCATTATAACCAACTAGAGCCTTACAGTGAGTTTTATTGCAGAGCAGAGATGTCACTTAGCAGTTGTTCCAATTTTAATAACCAAGTGAGGTTTAAAAGTGTAGCTCATGAAATAAGCATGTACTGCATACCTAGATTGAGTTTTCAGTGCCTCTTGGGCTGGACATTTTTCTGTGAGCTGGCAACCCTGCTCAAGTTGAAAGTCGCTGCAGCTCGACACTCGTGCGATCATGGTATTACTGATTGCTACAGCCACAACGAGTGGTCAAAACTTGACAAGATGAATTTGCTCTCCGTCTTTCAATCCCCAACCAAAAGTAGGAGAGAAAAAGCTACGTGAGTAACCGCAGTATATGATAGCTGATAAAGTTATCAAAAGAATGGTTTTCTTATTCAGAGTGAGATTAGAATCAGGTGCGATTGGAACAGGTCATTGTTTAATGTTTAACTGCCTAACTATTGCCACATGTCATGTTATTGTTATGGTTTTTTGTTGCATATGTAGCATAATTACATTGATAATGCTTTTGGTGTCTAGTAGGGCTATCTGGCATCTTTCTGAGCCTCAATTCTATTCACTTTGGGATGCAAATTATCAATGATGTCAGGCTGTTTTGTTTTGCATTCATAATATTCATAATATGCTTTCAGGTGGATCATCATCATTTGCAGACTGTTTGAGCTTCTGCATCTCTGTCTACGCATGCTGGGCGCCAGTCACTTTGTGATGCCCCCCTACTGTCATGTATACATTTCTGTATGGTGTATGTTCTGAAGCTTAACCTTGGCAAGACTGAGCTTCTCTACATCCCTGCTAAGTCATCTCCGACAATCGACCCCTCACTGATTGTTGAGTTTGTAGTATCCTCCTCCCATACTGCTAAGACTCTTGGGGTGACTCTTGATAACCACCTCACCCTCGTTCCACATGTATCCTCCACAGCCAGAACCTGCAGGTTCTTTCTCTACAATATACGCCGTATCCGTCATCTCCTGACGGAGAAAGCCACCCAGCTCCTAGTCCAGGTGCTCGTCATTTCCCATCTGGATTACTGCAACTCCCTCCTGGCTGTTCTCCCAGATTGTGCCATCAGCTGGTCCAGAATGCTGCAGCCCGCCTGATCATCAGTCAGCCCAGGTCGGCTCATGTCACTCCACTCCTCATTGACCTCCACTGGCTTCCTATTGCCACACACATCTGCTTCAAGGCGCCAGTGTTGCCATTTCAGGCTGCTAAGGGGGACTGCCCCATTTTACATACAATCTTGAATTGCTCCCTACACCCCAGCAAGTCCACTCTGCTCTGCTCCTCAGTGGTGGAATGACTTGCCTACCACTGTCAAGACAGCAGAATCTCTCGTCCAACCCTAACCTAAAGAAATGTGTGATGCACGATGACTGTCTTTTTGT
Source organism: Conger conger (assembly GCF_963514075.1). Taxonomy (NCBI): domain Eukaryota; kingdom Metazoa; phylum Chordata; class Actinopteri; order Anguilliformes; family Congridae; genus Conger; species Conger conger. The sequence goes on along the minus strand of NC_083763.1, from coordinate 27,959,352 downwards.
TTAGAACAGCCCTTCATGCGTATTTTACTAGTTATGGATTTAATACTTTTAACCTGTGGAAGAACCTATGCACTTGTAAATCGCTTTGGATGAAAAGTGTCTGCCAAATGACTAAATTCACATTGCAATGTTGTACTCTATGTACCCCCCTATTGTTATGCCTTAGCTAATTTGATTCCTAATTAACTCAAATTTGTGGAGAGCAGGGTGATTATTAAGTTAGCATTACTGTTGATCAATTGAATTTCCATTTGGGTTTTTGGCAAGTGCTCACTCTTTACTTGGTAATTAGGTTGGGACTCAGGAGTCATGCATGGTACCTGGACTCGTGCAGATTTTACAGTCTCAATAATGAATTGTAATGTAACTGTAACGATTTTACATCACAGGCTGTGAGAGCCATATTTATAAAAGCCCAGTGTTCTGGTACAATAAAATGTGTAGTTTGGAGGTTAGACCTGCTTGTATGTCGAAGTTGTACAAATGGTTTAAATTTTACTAAAATCCAAGTTATTTTCCATATTATTTTCAAGATTAATTGGAAATGAGATTCCACAAAAAAACATAATTCACTTTTTATATAGCACCTTTTATAAAAATTGTATAAAACAATCTATATAGAGGGTAATAAAATAGGCATAGCACAATGTAACAACATTAAAGGCATAAAAGGGAGGAATAAAATAAATAAATGAAAAAAGAGAGAAATACTGTGTTTGAGATGCACCACATTTTGCCTCTTGTTAGATTAAGCTCTGCTCTCCCCTACATTGTCAGTTGTGTTTGGTCAGCTGCATATAAGATATAGCATCGGTTTTTGGACATATTTTAAGAACTGCTTAAATAATGTAAATAAGCCTGCTACTGGTTTAGCCGTATGGAACAAACACAATCAGCTTTACCTGCGAAGAAAGGCCATCGATTAGGATTCAAAAAAGGTGTATTTATTCTCATAGCAAAGCAGATGAATTGCATCAACATCAGTTCTGTAATCAATTCCTACATGGTTCTTTGACTTGAGGCAGAAAACCTGTTTGCTTGACTGGCTAGCAGAACAAGCCACTTACAGTCTGTAAGGTGTACATAAATTACAAGGCTCTTCCTGCAGTCCAGGGTTAACAAGTGCAATTTCACAGACAAAGTCTTTGCTTCTGCAGGGACTACATGCAAAGCAATAAATAAGCAAGTGGATATTAATTATTCAGAAAATCATACAAAGGAATGCACCACTAAAGTCTTTTTCATATCAATAGTAAAATCTTAACAAAAGATGTTTAAGTGTCTTCTTTAGCTCCTGCCTACTCATACTTATAATCTATTAAAAGCTGTGTAAGCATTTTACACTAAAAGCAAAATGGCTTGGTGGGAGGGGGGGTGCTTAGATTAAAGGAAGGGGTTATTTTTGAACAAATATGAAGTAGCAATGTAAAAGTGTGCCCCCAAAGTGTTTTTAATCTTTCTGTTATCGTATACCAATTCAGTGCTGAGGAGCCATCTTCACAGGAAGAGGGAAGAACCATCCCCCGCTAGAAGCAATCACAGACTAACTTTAGCAGACAGGCCAACTATAGCATTTTTTATTGATAAAGCAAGTAAGCACCAAGATATTTGATCCATGTGCCTTGGAGCAGAAAATAATGGGTTAAATACATTAATTTATTCATCTGCAGACAGAAAATACTCACTTTGTGTGTGGTGGTCAAAGCCATACAATTTCTCCTCTCTTCTGGCCCCCCCTCCCCCCCCACCCCCCTCATCACTCACACCTGATGACTTTGTCTCCTTCTTTGAAAAGAAGGTCGATGCTATTCGCAATTCCTTCTCCCAACCCTCCACCCCTGCTGACCCTCCTACCCTCCCCAACTCCCTAACCTCCTTTTCTCCCCTCTCTGACGCCGACACGCTGAAACTCCTTACTTCCCACCGCCCAACCACCTGTCCTCTAGACCCCATCCCCTCTCCCCTCCTACAATCTATATCTGAGGACATTCCCCCTTTTCTCTCCTCTCTAATCAACACCTCCCTCTCTTCCGGCACCATGCCCTCTTCCCTGAAGAGGGCCAGAGTCACTCCCCTCCTCAAAAAACCTACTCTCGATCCCTCTGCCCTGAACAACTACCGGCCTGTCTCTCTTCTTCCCTTTCTCGCTAAAACCCTGGAACGGGCGGTCTGCTCCCAACTGTCCACCTATCTTCTCCACAACAATCTCCATGACCCCAACCAGTCTGGCTTCAAGAGTGGCCACTCCACTGAAACCGCCCTGCTCGCGGTCACTGAGGCACTCCACTCTGCTAAAGCAAAATCCCTCTCCTCTGTCCTCATCTTCCTCGACCTGTCGGCCGCCTTCGATACAGTCAACCATGAGATTCTGCTCTCATCACTGGCTGGGATGGGTGTCACAGGTTCTGCACTCGCTTGGTTTTCCTCCTACCTCTCTGGTCGCTCCTACCAGGTGACTTGGAGGGGCGCACTCTCCGACCCTCAACCCCTACGAACTGGAGTCCCGCAGGGCTCGGTTCTTGGGCCTCTCCTCTTCTCGCTATACACCATGTCTCTTGGTTCTGTTATCTCTTCCCACGGCTTCTCTTATCACTCCTACGCTGATGACACCCAACTCTTCATTTCCTTCCCCCCTGACACCCAAATCACCACACAGATCTCTGCCTGCTTGGCTGATATCTCTGCATGGATGACTTCCCATCACCTGAAGCTCAACCTTGCCAAAACTGAGCTTCTCTACATCCCTGCTAAGTCCTCTCCGTCAATCGACCTCTCACTGACTGTGGAGGACTTTGTAGTTTCCTCCTCCCGTACGGCAAAGAATCTTGGGGTGACTCTTGATAACTGCCTCTCCCTGGCTCCACAAGTATCCTCCACTGCCAGAACCTGCAGGTTCTTTCTGTTTAATATACGCCGCATCCGTCATCTCCTGACGGAGAAAGCCACCCAGCTCCTAGTCCAGGCGCTCGTCATTTCCCGCCTGGATTACTGCAACTCCCTCCTAGCCGGTCTCCCAGCGTGCGCCATCAAGCCCCTCCAGCTGGTCCAGAATGCTGCAGCCCGCTTGATCACCAGTCAGCCCAGGTCGGCTCATGTCACCCCGCTTCTCATTGGCCTCCACTGGCTTCCTATTGCCGCACGCATCCGATTCAAGGCCCTAGTGTTGGCATTTCAGGCTGCTAAGAGGACTGCCCCACATTACATACAATCCCTGATCACTCCCTACTCCCCAGCTAGACCACTCCGGTCTGCCAGCTCTGGTCGCCTTACGATTCCCTCTCTACGGGCACCTGGCGGTCGAGCTGCACGTTCACGCCTGTTTTCCGTTCTGGTTCCTCAGTGGTGGAATGACTTGCCTACCACTGTCAGGACAGCAGAATCCCTCCCCCTTGTGGTAGAACCTATGCACTTGTAAATCGCTTTGGATTAAAAGCGTCTGCCAAATGACTAAAATGTAAATGTAAATTAAAATGTGTTCCAAAACACCAAGGGCGTAGATTACATTTCAGAGTGACATTTAAGATGGGAGGTCTCTTATTTTATTGTCCAACTAATCATCTCAATTAAGCTGGCCTGTCCCCTGTGCCTTGATCGAGCGGCTGCATTGGTTTGGGTCTGTCAAAAAATAGCAGTGTGTGTGCATTTATCATCTAACATTACAAATTAGCCCAACACCATGATACAAATGTAACTTTCTAGACCACTAATGTTACTGCAACATATAGAAACACTATCAAACAACGATAAACAACTATCAGGTCATATTGGATTGCGTTAATGTTACAGCATACAGGAAATTCATTATTCTCAATCTGATGATGCTAGCTAATGTTACCTAATTTGGATAACATTAACATGAGCGAGCTACACTTTAAGGAGACATCTCTCCGTAAACAAATGGGTACCTAGCTAACGTTAGTTGGACACGAAACAATCACAAAAAAATGATCATACTGTTTCATCACTCACAGTGTTTTTGAAATATGACCGAATGCCACTTTTTTGACATCTTGACTGGCCTAAGCTTCTTTCTCGGCAGCTAAATTATGTCCACCAGAAAACATGTAATAGCTGGGAGAACAGCAAGTAGAAGGGTAGCATTCTAACAACACTGGATTCAAAATGAACAAGGCGCATGTCACCTTTTCACTGTAATTAAAATTATGTACATTGTACATATAATAGAGGTGAAGATCTCCAATCTTGTTGTTCAAAGCAATTTCGCTGTCCACCAGAAAACATTATAGCTGGGGGAAAAGCATTGCAGTGGGTGACATTCTAGCATTGGGACTCAAAATGAACAAGGCGTGCAAGTCCCCTTTTTACTGTAAAGAAACAACCATCCATCCATCCATTATCTGAACCCGCTTATCCTGATCAGGGTCGCAGGGGGGCTGGAGCCTATCCCAGCATACATTGGGCGAAAGGCAGGAATACACCCTGGACAGGTCGCCAGTCCATCGCAGGGCACACGCACCATTCACTCACACACTCATGCCTACGGGCAATTTAGACTCTCCAATCAGCCTAACATGCATGTCTTTGGACTATGGGAGGAAACCGGAGTACCCGGAGGAAACCCACGCAGACACGGGGAGAACATGCAAACTCCGCACAGAGAGGCCCTGGCCGACGGGGATTCGAACCCAGGACCTCCTTGCTGTGAGGCGGCAGTGCTACCCACTGCACCATCCGTGCCGCCGTGTAAAGAAACACCCATTCGTAAAACAAAATAGCTTTATACCGTATGTGTAGTAGTAGGGAAGCTCTGTTAGGGACATCACTTTTGTTGTGTGAGTTGTTACCATGCCTACAGACTCGACAAGATATTTTTCAAGAGTCACATTGCCTTGTTTTGATGTAGGTTTAGTTGTTTAGTTCGTAAAGTCATATTGCCAAAATCGCATGTTTAAAAAAGTGGTAGTGACGTGACACTTCCACATACAGTGCATCCGGAAAGTATTCACAGCGCTTCACTTTTTCCACATTTTGTTATGTTACAGCCTTATTCCAAAATTGAATAAATTCATTTTTTTCCTCAAAATTCTACACATAACACCCCATGACAACATGAAAGACGTTTTTTTGAAATTTTTGCAAATTTATTAAAAATAAAAAACTAAGAAATCACATGTACATAAGTATTCACAGCCTTTGCTCAATACTTTGTTGATGCACCTTTGGCAGCAATTACAGCCTCAAGTCTTTTTGAATATGATGCCACAAGCTTGGCACACCTATCTTTGGGCATTCGCCCATTCCTCTTTGCAGCACCTCTCAAGCTCCATCAGGTTGGATGGGGAACGTCGGTGCACAGCCATTTTCAGATCTCTCCAGAGATGTTCAATCGGATTCAAGTCTGGGCTCTGGCTGGGCCACTCAAGGACATGCAGAGTTGTCCTGAAGCCACTCCTTTGATATCTTGGCTGTGTGCTTAGGGTCGTTGTCCAGCTGAAAGATGAACCGTCGCCCCAGTCTGAGGTCAAGAGCGCTCTGGAGCAGGTTTTCATCCAGAATGTCTCTGTACATTGCTGCATTCATCTTTCCCTCAATCCTGACTAGTCTCCCAGTTCCTGCCGCTGAAAAACATCCCCACAGCATGATGCTGCCACCACCATGCTTCACTGTAGGGATGGTATTGGCCAGGTGATGAGCGGTGCCTGGTTGCCTCCAAACATGACACCTGGCATTCACGCCAAAGAGTTCAATCTTTGTCTCATCAGACCAGAGAATTTTGTTTCTCATGGTCTGAGAGTCCTTCAGGTGCCTTTTGGCAAACTCCAGGCAGGTTGCCATGTGCCTTTTACTAAGGAGTGGCTTCCGTCTGGCCACTGTACCATACAGGCCTGATTGGTGGATTGCTGCAGAGATGGTTGTCCTTCTGGAAGGTTCTCCTCTCTCCACAGAGGAATGCTGGAGCTCTGACAGAGTGACCATCGGGTTCTTGGTCACCTCCCTGACTAAGGCCCTTCTCCCCCGATTGCTCAGTTTAGACGGGCGGCCAGCTCTTGTAAGAGTCCTGGTGGTTCTGAACTTCTTCCATTTAAGGATGATGGAGGCCACTGTGCTCAATGGGACCTTCAAAGCAACAGAAATTTTTCTGTACCCTTCCCCAGATTTGTGCCTCGAGACAATCCTGTCTCGGCGGTCTACAGACAATTCCTTTGACTTCATGCTTGGTTTGTGCTCCGACATGCACTGTCAACTGTGGGACCTTATATAGACAGGTGTGTGCCTTTCCAAATCATGTCCAATCAACTGAATTTACCACAGGTGGACTCCAATTAAGCTGTAGAAACATCTCAAGGTTGATCAGTGGAAACAGGATGCACCTGAGCTCAATTTTGAGCTTCATGGCAAAGGCTGTGAATACTTATGTACGTGTGATTTCTTAGTTTTTTATTTTTAATAAATTTGAAAAAATCTCCAAAAAACTTTTTTCACGTTGTCATTATGGGGTATTGTGAGGAAAAAAAAGAATTTAATCAATTTTGGAATAAGGCTGTAACATAACAAAATGTGGAAAAAGTGAAGCGCTGTGAATACTTTCCAGATGCACTGTATATAGTGGTAAAATGCAAAATACCGTTTATAGAATTGTATGGCGTAGGTATGGTTATGGCCTTAATGACAGCCAGCTTTGTTTGTGGCTCCGTGAGGAGCCCTGGTAGGCACATGAGGTTAGTCAGTTATCTTTGGATTTTTCATGTGCTGGAAATCGGTTCACATATACCTAATCTTGGATAAGCGCCACCCCACAACGACATTCTGCACAATATAAAATGTGAACAGATATATGAAATCATTGGTGAATTTACACATAATCCATCGGCAAATGGCAAATGCGATGGTATGAAATATAATACTTATAAATATGAACAGGTAGGATGTTACGATGTAACATTAACAATGTTAATTGAGTATTGAGGCGTGTTGGAGTGCCTCAATTCTGGTTAACGTACTGCTAGAGGTGGCTGTTTAGACTTTCAAAACACTGGTCAGAAAATTCGGACATCTGTCATCGAATTAATGTGAGACCAGGCTCCACCGTCACACTGTTAAATAATAAGTAAATAAAACCCAGATAGCTTTCTTCCCCTGCAATGTTTCCTGATATCCACACCTCAGAGGGAGCACAGATACATTCCGTCCATGCACCCGTCCGTGATTATGGAGTGCATGCTCTTCCCCAGGCTACTGAGTGACTGTGCCAAAAATCAAGAGGGAAAGAGAGAAGTATGCACTTTCTGACTGATCTCCGTTCGCTTCCCCATTGTCTCATCCAGCTTTCAAAGAGGCATCTGTCTTTTTACCAACCCCCCCTCCAAAAAAAACCCAGTACCACCCCCCCCCCCCCCCTGCAATTTAGTGCAATTACCTCAATTAATTTACAAAAATGTATCTGAAGCAAAAGTGCCTACTTATTAATTAAAGTTGTGGACAAATGTAGCTACTTGTGCTTCGCCGTGACACACCAAATTGATTTAATGAAAAGGGTGACTTTCTGAGAAATCAGAGAAATTCTTTGATTCATTATGTGTCTTTGTGGTCATTTTTTTCTTTTTAAATATATCATGAACAGGTCAAATGAGGTGAACAAATAATTATCCAAATCAAACATTATCTATATTTTTAAATAAGATGAGATGGGTGGATTTAAATGAACTGCAGATGAATTAAAAAATAATATTTTCCTTCTCTGACCCTGACTAGATAACTGCGCAGGACATATCATTCATAACAAGATTTAATATTCTTAATTGCACTCATATATTTTTCAGATGACCCTGAAGTTAATTAAATAAGCCACTATGCCTTTCACCACCTCTTCATTCTGCCAAACATGTAAATGCAGTGTTAGCATGCTGCGAGACAAGCGTTTCTGTTGCCATGGCTACCCTTCCACAGTGTGGTTAGGAACACTCAACGATCAATTGCTTTGTTGTGTTTCCACTTTTTCCAGATGATTGCAACATGCTACACCAAATCATATTTCAATATAGTGAGAAAGGTAAGGAAGTCACACCAAATTTTCAACACAAGGGCAGAAATGAAACCAAAACCAATTGTCACAACACAGCAATGTTCAAATTTATATCATTTGAATATAATAGACCATAGCACAAACAACTCTGTTATTTCTTAATTGAAATAATATATTTTCAGTTAACTGTCAATTCTACCACAGGTCCAGGAAGTTGTATTTTCTATGTACTATAGAGTATATGGGATATGGCAGAAAATGAACATGGGTGATAATAAGTTACACACTACTGGCCCCAGTAAAACGCAAACTCATTCTGGCAGCAAATGAAAATAAAATTGGAAAATAACCCCCAGCTGTTACAAAATATTAATTTACACCTATACTTCCAGTCAGTATAGCTCACATATAGATGAAAAAACACGAGGACCCCATGACAGAAAACATATTCATGTTGAGAACATACTCCTCTCTGCCAACTAATTATATCTTTTGCTTTTTCAAAAGACACATCTGTCGTTATTGATATTCTTTTTAAATTGCTGCAGCAAATGGAGGGTATCTGTATAAAATGCAGGGGGAGGATAAGGGGATATTTTCAACTTGAATATATTGAGAAACGTTCAGAGCAGAGAGTACAATTTTGTGTCATTGAGTCTTTGATTCTTGTAATGATACACTATATGCTAAACTTTAATTGTCTGTACTCAATTGAAATGTCAAACTTTAATTTCTGCTGGCAGCAAAACCATACTTGAAAATATACATCATATTGGATAGAAATTGCAACATGATATTTCCCATATTGCATAGCTCATTTTATGAACACACTATTTAATTGTGTTAGTTATATTTGCTTCAAGATTTTGAGAGAATGTCTTGTGATCTAAATTACTTTGACTGTGTAATGGTTGTTGGTGGATTGAGTATCTCAGAAACTGCTGATCTCCTAGGATTTTCACACACGATAGTCTCTAGAGTAAAAACATCTAGTGAACAGCAGTTCTGCGGGCAGAAACGCATTGTTAATGAGAGAGGTTAGAGGAGAAGTGTCAGACTGGTCAAAGCTGACAGGAAGGTGACAGTAAATAATCATCCTGTTATGGGGATGCCGGTAAAGGATCCAAGTGCAGACCAAAAATGGGGCGCAAAAACAGGGTTTATTAAGTCCTCAAAAATAGACCATGCACAACAGACGACCACAGGAATAAAAAGTAAAACACAAAAATCCAAAGCTCAAAAGTTACAGGAAACGTGGAACAAAAATATTCTCCAAAAATCAGAACTAGTAAAACACAAAAAATCCAAAGCTCAGAAGTTACAGGGAACGTGAACAAAAATATTCTACAAACAGAACAGCGCAAAGGTGCGCAAAGGTGCGCAAAGGTGCGCAAAGGTGCGCAAAGGTGCGCAAAGGTGCGCAAAGGTGCGCAAAGGTGCGCAGAGCAAAGCTTTGACAGCGTTTCTCACCAGCCTTACAGGCAGATACTGGTACGATCTGACAAAGACTGAACAGAAGGGAAGAACTTAAATAACAGAGGGAGGCTAATAATGGGCAGGAGACAACGAGGAACAGGGGGAACCAATCAGGGCAATGATTATGTAAATTAACTGAGGGGAGTGGCAGACAGAGCTAGGTGAGGGCGGGGTCAGGACAAGGAAAACAAGAGCACATGATGAGGCAGACAATCACAGGCAAACTAAGACATACATACCATGAAACATAAATATGAAAAATAATGAATTACAAAAAATAAAGGATCATAAACAATGAAATAAACTCACAAAACACAGATCATGACACATCCATTACAACAGTGGTATGCAGAAGAGCATCTCTGAACACACAATGCATCATAACTCTAAGTGGATAGGTTACAGCAGCAGAAGAGTTTAGTCTCAACAATGAGTAATACATATCTAATAAAGTGCTCACTGAGTGTATATATTTAATACTTCTCAATATAAGCATGACAAATATGTTTGATGTGTGCTTATCATTTTTGTACTTGATCCATTGTACTTCAAATAAGTATAATAAATCACATATATTTTGTGATATTTTAGTGTACTTTCTTTTCATCCCTGGATAGCATGCTACTCACAAACTTTCTTAAAGCCTACTTTAATTTTACGTACCTAAAAGTGTATTGTAGTATACTTCTGAAAAGTGCTCTTTATTTTAATCCTGATAAAGGAAGTTAGATGGTGGGATAATCATTACTGCAGGCTGAAAATTGGAAACTAACCATGGTATTTATGGGCAAAAACACAAAACAGGTTTCAGTGGGTTTGTGTCACCTTCTGCTCTGTGAGGAACTGAGCAGTCAGTGAAAACAAAAAAGGGAATTTTTATTTATTCATTTCCCCTACATACTGGAATCATGGAATCGTACGGGCTCTGTCCATGATCCCGGCTTTGATCCCTGGTGTCTAAAGTGTGGGGTGGACAAAGCCAAAGCCTTATGAAAATATACCTTTTTAATAGATACGTCATAAAAAACCTCTTCAGTGGCCATCAAAGCCCCATTGTTCACCTTGATTTTGCAGCTGCAATCTTCTCAACGCATTGATGTTCTCTTCTTTAAAAACAAGATGGAAATGATGTGGCATGGTCAATGAACTCACTAATCAATGACACTTTGTCCTTGGGGAATGGAAAATTTAGGCAACATTAAGGTTTTCTGTAGAACATGTAATTACTTATTTCTGACATGCATTATTTAATAAAGTACAGTGGAATACATTTTTGATTATACTGGGCATCAGTCAATTCTAAATGAAATGCTGTTGTCAAGCCTGGAATTTCTATTTTTTATTTTACAGCTTTCCTTATGAAAAATATGATGAAACACAGACATCAAGATCAAAACCTCTGTTGAACCCTCCTGTTTCTCTCAAAAAAAGTTGTTGTAATTATTTTAATTCTGCCACAGGATGCACGCAATTGGGAGTAGAGTCTTGATATTTAAAATGGGCCTGGCACTTTTGAGGAAAAGGTTGACAATGGCTTATTTAGACCTTTTTGACATACCAAACAAAATATAAACTATAATAAAAGATTCTCCATTTTTCTAGAACCACCTACAGGATACTGGTTTAGTCACATGTATTATAAATCTAAAGTAGCTGAGATTCTATGGGGTAGAGGTCTGAACATTGGCTCTTTGGCATATTTTCAACTGCATTTTGACACTGTGTTCTGACATTTATAAAACAATACCAATTGGCCTAACATAGCTCCCCCGCAGGTGAAAAGCAGTTCATCCATCATTTGCAATATCTCCCAGATGCCATTGGTGTGATTTTGACAAAAGAATAGCGCATGTTGATACTCAAACTCAGATTGGCCCAACATAGTGGCTTCTGCAGACCAAAGGTGTGTGTGTGTGCCTGCGTGCGTGTATAATATTGAGTCAAAATGATCATCCAGAAGTAATTTTCAATCTAGTTCTGGTATTTTAATAGGTGAAAAATGAATATGGGTACTATTTTGACCCAAACACTTCCTTCAAGTCCTTATATTGGTCTGGCACACGGCGGGTGAGCCGAACACAGGGCGGTACAGAAATTTTGGACGTTACCGGTCTTTATTTTTTCAAGGCGGGTGGTTACGGGAGAGAGAGTTCAGCAAACAGCATTGTGCGTATCAACTCCGGCTTGGCTCTCTGCTCCCCTGCTGTTACCTGGTCTTAGCCCCTAACTTTGGAAAAGTCCACTTAACTCCTGGACTGATTTTTAATGTAATGCCGTAGGTCTGGTCCGAGGATTGCCCTGCTCCCTTCCCAACACACACCTCTACCATCAGAATGCGACCAGGGTGCGTTCAGCTTGGGTGTCCTCACCCCCTCCCAGAAGAGGAAATCAGCACAAGCATTAGCAGACCCCAGCCGATGGATTACCCGGAAGCGGAATGGCTGGAGAGCCATTGGAGTGGGGCATGATCCAACTAGAGTGTTTTCCCGGTAGGTAGTAATGGAGTCAATACAGCCAATTTAATGAGACACTCCTGCTTGATAGTACTGTACTGACTCTCTCTGGGGCTGAGCTTGCGGGTGATGTAGAGGACCAGTCACTCCTCCCCACCCACCTCCTGGGACAACACCACTCCCAGTCCTCTATCCAAGGCATCGGTCTGCAGGAGAACAGGCATAGAGAAGTTAGGGCTAATCAAGAGAGGACAGCCACAGAAGCATGCTTTATTTCTCAGAAACATTACATTAATGACATTTGGCAGACGCTCTTATCCAGAGTGACGTACAAAAAAGTGTAAAGTGCATACCCATTCCAGGGATAAGTGAGCTGAATGACCCAAGAGGGAATTACAATTTTGACTGCTACCTGTACAACGAAGATAAGGACCAGTGCCTATTTGATCTTCAGATTTTTTATTTTTTTAAATAATAGTACCGCAATACTCCAAAATAAACTGCTTACCTACAAAACTAGCAACGGTATCATCCTAATACACAAGCAAAACACAGGTAAAGACAACAGTTAATTTTTACTGGGAGGTAGGGAGGGACAGGGGGAGGTGTAGCTTGAAGAGGGGCGTCTTCAGTCTGCGCTTGAAGATGCCAAGAGATTCTGCTGTTCTGACCTCCGGACGGAGTTTGTTCCACCACCATGGAGCCAGAACAGGCAGTAGTTGTTAGCGGGAGGTGGAAGTTCGGAGAGGGGGAGGTGCCAAGCGAACTGTGGAGGCTGAACGAAGAGGTCTGGCAGGCGTGTAGGGTCTGATGATTTTTTTTAAGCTGAGGCTGACCCCTTAACTGCTTGGAAGGCTAGCACCAATGTTTTGAATTTGATGCGAGCCATGACAGGCAGTCAGTGGAGCGAAGTAAGCAGGGGGGTGACGTGTGAGTATTTTGGAAGGTTGAAGACCAGATGAGCTGCTGCATTCTGGATAAGTTGGAGGGGTCTGATGGCGGACGCTGGGAGGCCAGCCAAGAGCGAATTGCAGTAGTCCAGGTGGGAAAAACCATCGCTTGGACCAGGAGCTGGGTCGTGTAGGGGGTGAGAAAGCGGCGGATTCTCCAGATGTTGTATAGGAGGAACCTGTATGACCGGGTCACCGCTGCTATGTTCTCAGAGAGAGACAGTCTGTTGTCCATCACCAGGCCGGGGTTTCTTGCACAGGGTGATCGGGTCAGTGCGATATCCCCTGGGGAAATGAAGAGATCCAGATGGGGAGAGGTAAGAGCAGGAATGAAGATCATTTCAGTCTTACCTAGGTTGAGCTTTAGATGGTGGTTGACCATCCAGCTCTGGATGTCCCTCAGGCAAGCAGAGATGCGGGCTGAAACATGTGTGTCAGATGGTGGGAATGAAATGAAGAGTTGGGTATCGTATAGCAGTGGTAGGAAAGACCATGAGCAGTGATAACAGGGCCAAGAGAACGAGTGTAAAGAGAGAAATGGACTGGATCTGAGACTCCATTTTTCGAGTGAGGTTAGCCAAGGGACTAGTAAGACTAGAAAAGTCTGGAATAAACTGTTGAGAGTAGTTTGCTAGCCCCAGGAATGACCTCATCTCATTCCGCTTTGGTTGGGGACATGCGGAAATAGTCACTGCTTTATCTGCAAAAGGACTGACTGTCCCCGTCCCAAGAGGAACCCCAGATAACGTACCTCTCTCCTTCCAATTGCACACTTCCTTTTGCCAACAGGAAGGATGCACTCCAGCTGGAACACTCTAAATAACAGTCATGATATGGCGAGCAGAGGGGCAAAGCAAAGTCAAAGTCAGGATGGGCGAACAGGGCACTAACAAGTCACTGGGTCAAACAAACCGAAATGGGCTGGTCTAGTCATAAAGGATGAAGCAAGGCTCAAAATCCGATCAGCAAATGAAATGAAAGGGCTCGGCGAGAGTCGTGAGTCAAACAAAAATCGGCGGCCTTTTCAAAGAAAATATTAGGAAATGGAAGTTGGCAATCTCAGGCAAACCGAAAATAAAGCAAAGATAGTTGTTTATCCACCAAAGATGCAAATACAAACTATTACAACACAGGTCATAACAGTACCTAGCTAAAGTATATTCCTGTGTACATGCAAATTGTTGGAATTTTCCATGTTGAGATTCTTTTAAAAAAACCTTTGGACGCAAATCATGTAAAGTTATTAATAAGACAAATTGCACCCTTAAATCACTAATCCAGTGATCCATAAAATACTCACTTTCAAGCCATGATTACTTTGAGAGGTTATGAAAATTGGATGAAGAGTTCTGTATATGTAGTGCTCCAAGAAAAAAGCCCCATGAATAATTCCCATGTCATTTTTTATTTTCTTTTCTCCATCACTTCACAGTTATTTAATATTAACACTGCAAGTGGGCCTCTGACCAGAATCATACAACATGAAGAGTGTGTTGTAATTTAATGGTACATGTTCTCCTTCTCAATTTTAGAGCATATGCACTGTATTAGAACATCCAGTCTTTGTTCAGCTGATAGGCATAGTAGCATTTTCCAAAAAGTGATTTATTTTTTCATTAATGCTGGGGTAGGCAAATAAAAAATATATATATATAGATTTGGTTAAAACCTCTTCACATTCTGACAGCTAGTAATAAACCAACTGCTCTGGGGAAAGTGATATTTGTGACTATCCAAGGACAAATTTTCAGGTACTTCCGTTTTTCATTGCTCCGAGTAGCTAACATCCAATGAGGGCAGCTTTCAGCCAGGAGGCGGCCTTTCCTGCCTATCATAATTGTGGCGCACGTCTCCGAGAGGCTGACTGGGTTTTTCGTGGCTGTATACATTCAAAATCTTTCTTGTTCTGCGCCCAAAAATCGCCCACCCAAGCTTTAAATCACAGACTAGTTTAAAAATAACTTTTTATCATATAAACAGTGCTTATACTGTATATAGTGATGTGAAAAATAAAGTTTACTCTCTTTCAATTCTATGGTTTTACATAATCCTACATTAATCCTGATCTAGTCCTCACCAAGTCTGAACAGCATACAAATACATCCACTTGTGACTTTTATTACACTAATTTGTTATCATTTATTCAATCAAAAGTAAGCCAACATGCAGAAGCCATGCTTGAAAAAGTGAAAGCTGTGAATCAAGTGTCCATGCCTAGTTGAGCATCAGGAACTGCTTCCACCTGTATATAAAAGCAGATACTTTGACAGTTTGGTCTGGAGCATTCATATTAGTGTTAATACAGTACGCCAGGGACAAAAGATTTGATTTGATGACCTCAGAGAAGCAATGGCCACTGCTCCTCAGTTTAGGAAGGCATATCCAAACCAGCCATTTGCAAACAATATATAGCCCATCATTCCACAGGGAGAAAGATAAGTTACAAATGGAGCACATTCAAGACCGCCACCAATCAATCCAGGAGTGGGCAAATTAATATGAAGATCGAACCATATGATGCTGAAAGAGATTGCAAATAAATAAATGAATTAATTCATGAAAATAACCCTGAAGCTATATCCAGGAACCTACCTGCCTCAGTCAATAAGATTAATTTTCTATATGATGAATCAATCATTAGGAAAAGACTGAACAAGTATTCCTTCATGGAAGAGTATCCAGAAGGAAACCCCTTCTACATAAAGAACATTGCTGATTGCTTAGGTTTTCCAAATTATACCTGAATGAACCACAAAACCTCTGGGATGCCGGACAGACTAGACCAAAGTGGAGATGACTGGCTGTAATTCACAAAGCCATGCCTTATGCAAATGGATCTTGTGAACTGTCAACCACGCCAGTGGAAGAGCCATGGCTCACAGAACTCGGATCAATCTTTCAAACTTGGCATTGCAGATCAAATACGAATCTAGATTCAGCAACTGCATTGCTTATTTCTCGTCTCAAATGTTTTCAGAAACATTAGTGGACTGTTTAGGAGGAGTAAGTTTATCAACGGTCCTCCATATTGCTATGTTTTGCCTAAACCAATCAACCAGTCTACTCAATCAGGTACCAACTATGTGGTAGACTTCATCCCTTGTTCTTGTTAATCCCATTGGCCATATTTCTGAAGAAACTCACTTACATTATGAATATACTGTATTATAATGGGCATCATCATTGGAAAAAAGTAAGAGAAATTTACAATAAGAATACAATCAAGTTTCTGCATTGCCAATGATCCGAAGTAGACGCCAGTATATTGATGCCTGCATATCTGAAAACAAAACGAAAACCAACATTTTCAGGATTCATTATGTCCTAATATGTAAAACTTTAAATTGATACAGCGTGTACTCTCCTTTTGACATCAAAGCTGCCATTCTTCAGAAAAGCACTAACTGAATGATTATGTATATCTCTCCATTATGCACGTACAGTATCTTACCATGTAACCTTCACAAACACAGGCTCTTCCCACAACAAAGTCGACAATGTAACACAATATTCATTGTTTTATTTCAAATCCAGTGCGCTGGAGCAGAGCCAAAAACAACAATAGACATTTAACTATACAGGCATTGGTAATTACAATAAAAATAAATAAAATGAATGTTGAGTAAAGTGTAAGTGGTAAACAATATGACACATATAAAAATCCAATGAGTCTGCCCTGTAAACTATGGTAAGGGCAGGGGCATAAATTATAATTGGGGATCTCTGCAAATAACAGATTTGCAGATGCGCAGTAGCGATATTCTGCAAAAGCATCTGTCCTCTTCTCTTTCAGTAAGAATGGAGTTTGATTTGGCCCTCCCCTCAGGGAGCAGGCAACTGACCTTCCTGCTGGAGGTGAGGGCTTTCAGCCTAGAAACCCCATCCATCTGTGACATGGCCTTGGCATTGTCTTTAGTTGTATCTAGTAATTAAGCCCCTTTTATTGATTCTCTTGGATGGGTCTGGCTGCCTCCGTATGCGTCACCCCTCTCCTTTCAACGCACCCATCATCTATGAAGCCCTCGAGATCACGTTTCCTACAACGACGTTCCGCCCAGACCTAGAGCCAAGCCATTTATAAATCAATCCAGAGTGCTCTCCTAATTGGTGTTATTGAAATAGCTGAGATTGTATCTCCAGCTTGTGAATAGGGACACAGCTGGGCTTTCTCTCCTATTTTTTTTGTTATGCGCAGAGAGCAAAAGCTGAAAGATAAGCAAACTGACTGCATGTTGAGTGTTTTCAAACTGAAAAACCGATAGCAGGATCAATGGAGCTTACAGGGGGTTGAAATACAGAACAGGCCCGTGCAGTAGTGAACCTGGTCCAAGCACCATGCTGTGTAGAGAGAACTGACACAGTGCAGGAACAATTATGATTGAGAGTGAGAGTGGGATGAAATATAATTTTATATTCATAAGCGTTTGTTGTTGACGTTGTTCTCTGATCCATGCATATAGAAGATAAAATGGCATCACTAAGTAAGAGCCCCCCTCCCTCTTTAATGTCCACCACCTCCTAAACTCCCCCCAACCCTGTTGTCCTATGTACTGTCGGAAAACTGCCAAAATGTGTGAAGCATATCTGCTTTTAAATCACTACCTGAGTGACAGGGTTTATATGTTCATATTTATTTTATTTTCACAGCCTGAATATAACTGAAACACCAGCCTAATAGGAGCATGGATGTCCCATGCCCCTGTTTCTTAGAAACAGGGAACCAAACTATGTATTTTCTTGTTCCGTTTTCTGTTTCTATGTTTGCAGTGAACCTGTTCCATAACCAAGCCCCCCACACCTGTTGTGTTTCCTATTGTGTAATCACACTCACCTGAATCCCACTGTGTCTCGTTACCTATATAGTCTGTCTGTTTTCACACCGTCTACTGTTTTTTTTCCCTACTTTGTGCATGCCATACTCTCCAGCATTTTTCTCCTGCCACCTACTCCCTACACCTACTTTTCCTGTTTCTGAGGTCCTGCTTACCTGTTTGTGTGTCCAGCCTTCCTGCTCCTGTGTTCCCAGTTCAGTGTTCCATCCTGTCTCCAGCCTTCCTGCTCCTGTGTTCCCAGTTCCGTGTTCCATCCTGTCTCCAGTCTTCCACCTCCATCCATCCGACTCCTCCTCCGCTCCTTCCCCTTTGGATTGACTTCTTGGTATCGACCCCGCTTGCTCTGGACCTCACCTCTGCCTGATCTCCATTGCCCTGTTTGCCCGGCTTCTGACCATTGTCTGTCCTGTCGGCACAAAGAGCCTTATTCCTGTTGCTATTGATTGCTGATGATTGGACCATACACAATTAAAGATACAGTACTGTACAAAAGTCTTAGGCACCTGTATAGCATTCTGTACAGATGAGATTCTTTCAAAAATAATTCAATGAAAGGTCCTAAATAAACATACTATACATTTTACACTACCTTTTTGTAATTTGGCAGAATAGTTAAAAACTGAATTAAAACTGCATCACTTCTCTGAGATAGCCAATGCTGTACTGCAGTTTTATAAGACAATCAGCAGGGAGGTTGTTCCAAGCATGTTGGAGAAATTGCACAGTTTTTCTGCAGACTTTGGTTGGCTCCTTGCTTCTGATCTCAGACAGCCTTGATCAAGTATTTGTGTAAAAAGCACTCGAAATGCTTACAGTACTATTTAATTTTTTTAAATTAAATACACAAATGTCTCTGTAAAATTAAATCTTTTGGAAAATGAACTGAAATATGTTACGTAAACATATATATAATAAAGTCTAGGCCCAGACTACAGAAAGACTTCTGCACAGTACTATATATATTCCGCCAATTGTGAGTCCATGCTTGATTTCTGATTGCCTGTCCGTGACATAACAATCGGGCCAAGATGAAACCAGAGGACTCAGACAGGATCAACGCAGTGCATCAGATTTCTCTATCAAGTTTCCCCCCACACACATCTGGATGCAGTTCATTT
This sequence comes from Conger conger, assembly GCF_963514075.1. NCBI lineage: Eukaryota > Metazoa > Chordata > Actinopteri > Anguilliformes > Congridae > Conger > Conger conger. The sequence goes on along the minus strand of NC_083763.1, from coordinate 27,940,539 downwards.
AAAAAAAATGTATCTTCTCCCAGTGGACAAAAGGGTGGAGCAAATTAAGATGGGAATTATCCACAAAATTGTGTACAAATCTGCACCCTCCCTACTTATCCAATAATTAAAATTTAGTTAAAAATAGTGTAACACCAGACGTTAACCCAATTGAGCATGCCTTTTCAAGGTGATTAAAGGAACAAACAACAACTGAAAGAGACTGCAGTAAAAGCCTGGAAAAGCATCACAAGAATGCAACAGTTTGTGTCATGTCAATGGGTTACATGCTTGATGCAGTTATTGCAAGCAACGGATATGCTAGCAAATATTAAGTGTTATTTACTTTCATTTACTTAAATACTCTCTGTTCCAATACTTTTTTCCATGTAAAAATTGGGTGGTCTGATATCAAAGTAGTTTAAAACACCAATTTAAATACCAGGAAATAAAAGCTGAAATTCTGAACTCTAGTCTCGTGTGCATCTTTTTCTCTCAACTCTAAATGTATTGATTGTATTGCGAAATCAAAGGAATTGGCATTGCTGTTCCAATACGTTTGGAGGGGACTGTACTTCCTGATGCCCCCAAACTAGCCTGCCCTTTCCTCATCCATAACCAATGACTGGCTCTTTCAGCTGCTTTCCTTAGATATCAACCACAAAAAACAAATTCCAAGAGAAGGGATGTAGATGATTTAGCGCACACCCTCTAGCGTCTATTTCTATAGGACTCACACATGCTTGCCACCCACAATCCCTAACCTCAGCAACCAAATCTGTGTATTTCAGCTTCTTCCTCTCGAACACTTCCTCAATAGCGTCCCCGAACAGCACTCAAAGTAAATTATCTGTAAAGTTCAAATAATACAACCAATAGAATCATGGAATAAGAAAATGGGTCAGGGTAAAATATGGCAGATTTACAATTTAATGAAAGATGAATGAACAATCAGGGCTTGCCAATGGAAATAAAATTGCAGATCATGCAGGCATCAGCTACATTGTTTTGGGGTTTTTTTGCATTTATTTTCAGGGCAAACTTCCTTGTCAACAGCATGCATAAGCTTTTGACAGGCACATAATATTATCCCCTGTCTTAAGCGCCACAAGGATGAAGACATATGAGCTGTGAGGCATCGCCTAAAGATAAGAAGTTTATGAACTGCAGATCAATTTTATTATAATTTGTTGAGAGGGATCAACCAAATCTGTGCAGTTTCAAGAGAACCCCTCCAATCTTTTCTCCTTTATCCCTTTGGCTGTACAGTAATGTCTTTAAATGGTTTTGATCTCCTGCTCTCTATCTCACTTTGTGTCCAGTCATTTGGCTGCTAATCCCATGCATTCCCGTGTAGGACTAGCCATTGTTCTAGGCCAGAACATCTGCAACAACCGTTTCACATTATGGCTACATGGGCCTACTGTAGATTCAATCTGCTAATACACATTATACACGTGTTAGTGCAACTGCTGTTCTAGCATGGTGATACTGAATAACCTCTGTTTGTCTCTTTACAGAAACCTGATCCATATGTTGCATGTTTTATCATGATCATATCATGTAAACCAGTATTTTTGTCTTGCCTTTTCATCCTTGTTTGGCTGTCATGTCAATGCTGGAATTAGGTACACAAATACTTGGGTGGTGCAACAGGTTGTACTCATACTATGCCAATCAATTTCAATTGGCTAAATTACATCAGTATTTATTTAAGCTATTATTTCAGTAATATTTTTTATCTACAGCATTTCTGGCCACCAGTGAATGCATTTGTCTGTACTTAATGCAGCCATTGTCTCGTTGCAATAGGTTTAATAGTTTTTTTCTTTTTATGTGAACTGATACAGTATCCATAAAAAAGTAATAAGTAATTCAGTTTGGTATATTTTAAACTACAAGATGCATTTATAGTCAAATGGTGAATGTTAAAAACACATTTTCACATTAAGCAGCCTCTTGAGGGGAGCATGTTGTTTAATAAACTCAGATGAGCTGCACTGCTGAAGCGGCTCGGCTTCCATTTTTTTTTTTTTATGTTTTGACCTAGATATACAAGATATACCTGTGCTGTTTGAAACATTTTTTTAGCTGTAGTCAAAGTGTTTGTTTGAACTGCTTGAGTGACTAGTGGTGGGCTCTGTGTTTCCAATTGTTCATTAGCTAAGTGTGGTTTGGCAGTCAGGCTATGTTACAATAATTTGTCAGACTGCAGTAGCAGGAGCATTGGTTGGACTAAAACAAGGGGGTTTATCTGTGAGGAGGTACAGTACATGAGGCTACTGTTGTATTGTTAAAGTAGGGCTGCATGGGATTTCTCCTCATCCTGGTCTGCTCCTGTATCAGAAGGTACACCTACACAGTGTGAAAGTTTATGCACTAAATTTTCTGTCGGTAGGCCTTGGACACGGTGGTCCAACACCACCCGGTCTAGTAGTACAATTCTAGTATGGACAGGATGACGGGGCTGAGGATTTCACTTTGGGAACTGAAGGCCATCTTGTGACATTTCTTTTGATCAGGTTTGTTTCCAGTGGCTTGTACCATCTGTGTGGTGGTGAAGTGTGAATTCCACTAGTCCACCGTCCAGTTTCTGGGGTTCGTGGTCACTCGGGGTTGATTGGAGATGGACCCTGCCAAGACAAAGGGCGGTTGTAAACTGGCCTGGCCCCACCAACCAAAAGAAACCGCATCGGTGTCTGGGGTTTGCTAACTTTTACCGGCGCTTTATTCAGGACTACAGCTCAGTCGCCGCGCCTCTCACAGCCCAGTTTCACATGTGCCCCTGTTCTGACCATGTCTGACCCCGAAAAACAGTACACCTTTGAGGTGGACACCTCCGACACTGGAGTTGGCGTGGTACCGTCTCAAAAACCAAACCCCTACGCCTTCTTCTACCGCCGTCTGTCACCCACTGAAAGAAACTCCAGCATTGGGGTGTCAAACGCTTTTGAAGAGTGGTGCCATCTGTTGGAGGGTTCCTCCATTCCATGGACTAATCACTGTAACCTTGAGTACTTATGGACAGTTAAGAGCCTTAACCCTCACCTAGCCCATTACTCTGATTTTTATCACTGCTTTAATTTCACCCCGACCTACCGCGTTTGACCATCATTTTCCCCCGGGAATACTCTACTATTGTGATAATTTACGAAGATATGTGTGTGTTGTTGGCTTCAGTGACAGTGACAGTTCAGTGAGAGATAGAACGATACACAATACTAAGATAAAACACAGTAACTGCTGTTTGCCTTAGTTTCCCTGCTACTTTTAGCAGTTACTGTAAAGATTAAAAAAACAACACAACACTGGGATATTTATCAACATGATAAAGCCTGTCTTTATAGTATCAACAATGACTACATTTTGACCAAATTGGCAGTTACTGCCTAGGGCAGAATAATAAAACGCTTCATATCTAAATAAATATATTGCCACAGTGATGTCACAACTCATAAAATATAATGTGAAATACAGTTGTGTTCAAGAAAATATCAGTACAACGGGAGTCACGTGACGCAGAGTTTGGGAATGGCTGCTTGAAGATCAGCTCTGACCGGCGTGGTATTAAACTCTGTTTAAAACTATATTAGAGCGACCCAACGTTGATAAATTCTGAGCCAAAAACATATTTAACAAAGTTAAAATGCCGAACAACTACAAGAATGCCGCAGGAAAAGGCTCAACTTCAAGAAAAGCAGACTCGCCTGATCGAGCTAGCACTGCCAAGCTAGCAGTGGCTGCAGCCACCGTCTCCGACCATGAAGCTAGCAAGGTTGCCGTCGATATCGCAAATATATACAGTCTCCTGACAGCAATGTCTAGTGGACACACCAACAAACTGGATGAAATCCACAGAGCCACCACATCCATGGAGTCCAAAATGAATGCCATTACCACACGCCTTTCTGACGTTGAAAGTCGGCTAGACTTCCTTGAGGACAGCGAAAAGACGTTGAAAGCCGACCCGCCCGCCACTCGGGCTGAGCTTGAGCAGCTCCGACAGCGGGTGGATGATCTAGACTCCCGGAGTCGTCGCAACAACCTGATATTTGTGGGCTTCCCCAAATCCTGTGAGGACAAAGGTGCTCTCCCATTTTTAACCGAGGTGATCCCGGATATCTTGGGGCTCGACTTTCCTAACAGTTTGGAACTAGATAGAGCCCATCGCGCGCTAGCCCCACGGAGACCAGCCGGCCAGCCACCGAGAGCCATAGTGGCTAGGTTCCTGCGCTATCAAGATCGAGACCGGATCATGCAAGCTGCTCGAAACAAGGGGAAACTGGAGTGGAGAAAGCACCGAATCATGATCTTTCCGGATTACTCCAAGACGGTGAACTACAAGCGCAGGCTGTTCAAACAATGCAAGGATTTGCTTCACGAACGCCGCGTCGGATTTTCCCTGCGTTTCCCCGCTGTGTTGGTCATCAACCCCAAGGGAGATGGAGGACAGCGCCGCGAGTTTGAAGACCCGAGGAAAGCCCTGGAATACATCAAGACTCTGTGACTGACAGCTCACAACACTCTACCACCTGCCTGATGTGGCCTGGCTTTGTTGCCCAGACATGTCCAGATAGGTCAATTTAATTTCACTTTATTCTACAAGCCTACAAAAGTCTACAAAAGACTTCCAGGTAACGACCATGCTTATTAGAAACGTTAGACGTATAATGTTATGTATGTAGTGTATAATGTGCTGGTCAATATTTACTTTTATTATTATATAGGCCTATATTTTTAGGCTATGTTTTTACCCAACGGACTGGAAACGCATATTGCCCTGCGTTTAGCCAACCGTTGGGAGGCAATTATCCGGCTGGTTTGGGGGTGTGTGTGGGAGACGGGGACTAGTCCAATCGGAGGTCAGAAAAGCCTGCTGCAGACATTTACCCACCTGCTGTCAGACAGATACAACCAGACTCTGACTGTTCTGTTATTTGTCTGAGCATCCTGCTCTGGATGGATGTTAATTGCATTTCTGCATAGTGTTGGTGTTTAACACCCTTGTTAATGGTTAATAACATTGTTCTATATACATTTCGCTCTTTCGTTCCTAGCTAAGTGTCGCTCAATCGGCTGCAACAGTATAGCCATGCCGGTTTTGATTTGAGGGCAGCTTATTTCTATGAGTCACGGACCATAGTATTTTTTGTTTAGAGTTCTACGCAGTGTTAGATTGTGTGTAGGAGTTTTCAATCACTGTTGTTCTATGTCTGTTTTTTTTAATGTTGATGCTATGTGTTTTATGTGTTGTTTCTCTATGGCAGATAGTGTTATGAAAAAACAAATCAGTGCACATGTACAGTATGCAATCACATAAGGGGGTCTGCTATTTGAGCCTAAATGTCAAGGGTTTACATTTGTCTGTTAAAAGAAAAAAGGTTTTGTCCTATCTTAAGTCTAAACACTGTGACGTGGGGTTCCTTCAAGAAACACATTTATTAGATCTAGGGGCAAGAAAATTACGTGCTGGGTGGGTGGGACATGTATCTATAGCGTGTGGATCTAGTCGTAGTAGGGGTGTTGCTATCTTGATTAATAAGCATCTCCAATATAAATGCATCAAAGAGACCAGAGATGATTTAGGGAGGATCTTGGTAGTACTAGCCGAGATACAGGGCCACATTGTGATTTTGGCTAATGTCTATGCTCCCAACATAGAGGACCCATCCTTTATCGGGCGGTTGGAGTGTAAATTGAGTGAGATGGGAAACCACCCAGTGATCATGGGCGGGGATTTTAATCAGGTGTGGGATCCAGTTCTGGATCGACAGCCCTCCATACCCCGGCCCCGTAAATCAGTGAATGTGCTGAAGGATATGTGCAAGGGTCTGGGTCTGGTAGATACATGGCGTCTCCATAATCCTACGTCCAGAGAATACACGTACTACTCCCCGCCTCTAGGATTGACTACATCTTTATCTCTGACTCCATTTTATCCTCCATAATATCCTGTAGCAAAGGTAGTATTCATATCTCAGATCATGCCCATGTGATGGCCAGCATTCTTCCGTTTAATAAGTTAAATAGGACCCCGAGATGGAGGTTAAACTCAAGCCTTCTATTGGATGCTAGCTTTAGAGAATCATTAAGAGCCCAAATTACCCTCTTTAAAGAAACCAATCTACCCACCATCAATGGGAGTAGCATGGGAAGCCATGAAAGCCTTTTTGAGGGGACATGTCATTCAACATGCCTCATTTAAGAAAAAACAGAACATGGCTAAACAAATTGAATTAGAAAAACAGATTCAGACAGCTGAGACCAGTTATAGACAAAACATGTCACCTGCTAATTTAACCTCTCTTACCCGTCTCAAATATCAGTTTAATTCTCTTCTCACTGAGAAAGCAGAGTTTGCCCTATTCAGAGCCAGGCAGAAACAGTTTGAAGAGGGGGACAAAGCGGGAAGAATGCTGGCTAGATACATAAAACAGAGGGAGGCTATGAGTGCCATACCAGCGATTAGAAACCAGGGAGGGGGCCTATTGTCAGAGTGCTCAGACATCAATGCAGAGTTTAGACAATTTTACTCTGACTTATATACCTCTGAATTGCAGGCAGACAGTGAGGATATCAGATCCTTTCTCAGTAGCCTGAACCTCCCTACTCTGTCTGATGATGAACGGGAGTCACTAGATGCGCCCATCACTGTCGAGGAGATTGTGGAGGTCATTAGTAGCCTTCCATCTGGTAAAGCCCCTGGCCTCGACGACTTCACGGCCAAATTTTACAAGTGTTATGCATTAGAGTTGGCCCCTGTACTTTTAGATATGTACACAGAGGCATTCGAAAATGGCTCCCTACCTCCCTCCCTGATGGAAGGAGTAATTACTGTAATATTAAAGGAGGGTAAAGACCCAACAGGCTGTAACAGCTACAGGCCCATCTCACTGCTTGGCTATGATGAAAAGGTGCTGTGGAAGCTTCTAGCCAATAGACTAAACAAAGTCATCACTACCCTGATCCACCCTGATCAGGTGGGCTTTATCCCCAAACGCAGCTACGCTGACAATATCAGACGCCTGATTAACATCATGTGGGCCACTTGTAATGACAATTCCCCCTCAGCTGCCATCTCTTTGGACGCGGAAAAGGCGTTTGATAGGGTTGAGTGGCTCTATCTATTCCTCACCCTGGAGTCATTTGGTTTTAGCAATAAATTCATCACCTGGATACAACTCCTGTATACCCATCCCAAAGCTGCCGTGCTAACTAATGGCCTGATTTCATCCTGTTTTGAGCTAGGTAGGGGGACCAGGCAGGGTGATGGTATCTCTCCGGGTCTCTTCGCACTGGCCCTGGAACCTCTAGCGGCAGCCATCCGATTAGAACCATCAATTCCAGGGATACAAATTGGCCAGTCAACTCACAAGCTAATGTTATATGCAGATGACATTCTTGTTCTAATCTCAGAGCCTGAGCGCTCCCTTCCTGCATTACTTAAAATTATAGACACATTCTCTCATCTGTCAGGTTACAAAGTTAACTGGCAGAAATCAGAAGCCCTCCCCCTAACCTCGTTCTGCCCTAGAACCATGTTCCAGGGAGGTAACTTTTCCTGGCCCAGCAATGGTATTAAATACCTGGGTGTGACTATCCCCCCTAAATTAGCTGACCTGGTAAAGGTCAACATTGAACCTCTATTAAGTCAACTTAGTGCGGATATTGAGAGATGGGCTCCTCTTTTCTTGTCATTGTGGGGGAAAGCTAATGTTTTGAAAATGACCTGTGCACCCAAGTTCAATTATATTCTCCAGGTACTTCCAGTTAGAATTCCACTTAAATATTTTAAACAATTTGATAAGCTTTGCAACAGATTTCTGTGGAATGGTAAGCGCCCTAGGCTTAATTTACAAAAACTACAAAGGCCAGTGGACCAGGGTGGGCTGGGTATTCCACATTTATTGTTATACTATCAAGCCTTTGGCCTCAGGCACCTTGCCCACTGGTGCCTGCCCCCTGAGCGCGCCCCCCCCTGGTTCGGTATTGAAAGCACACTTTGTGATGTTCTCCCTCCCCTCCACCTTATCACAGCAGTACTGCATATAGAGGCTCAGAATCACCCTATAATTAAAAATATCCAATGGATTTGGAAAAGAATCTCAGTCAAGCTAAAATTCAATCTCCACTTAAGTTTATCAGCATGTATCTGGCTGAACCCCAAGTTGAAGATAGACAAAAAACCATTTCTTTGGAAACAATGGGTGGAAAAGGGAATAATAGTAATGGGGGACTTATATGATGGAGACACGCTGAAATCATTCACGGCACTGGTACAACAGTATGGCCTTCCACAACAGCAATTTTGGAGATATCTTCAGATTCGACACCTCTTATCTCAGACCTTTGGTTCCATTACAACAATCCCACCAAGATCTGATGTTCTATCTGACATAGTCAAGGTGTTTGGTACAGGCCATGAGGCCTCAAAATATTACTTTTTGTTGTTGAAGCATTCTAATAGTATGGGATCTAATCTGAAGGTGGTCTGGGAGACTGATCTGAATCTTACAAGGAGTGGGATAACATCTTAAGGAACTATAAGAAAACTTCACGGGAACTTAGAACAAGATTAGTACAGTTTAAAATAATTAACAGGGTATACTGGACCCCCTCAAGGTTACATAGGGTGAAATTAAGAGACAGTCCGATTTGCTGGAGGTGTGGGGAGAGCACTGGAACACTCATTCACATGTTGTGGTCCTGCCCAGTTGCACAAACCTTTTGGTCAGCTATATATGAGAATATCAAACTGATACTTAAATCGGACATCCCATTCTGCCCAAGCCTGTTCATTTTGGGTGACCCTCTTCCCCTAAAAGCCCTCCCTGCAGCACAGGCGGAGTGGGTCCAGACATCCCTTATGCTGGGTAGAAAGATCATAGTCACAGAATGGCGGTCGGACACACTACCGCCGGCCAGGGTATGGTTCTCTCGACTGGGTATTGTGGCAGCTCACGAGGGCCTCTCTTTTAGACTCATCAACCAGGTGGAAAAATACCAGGCTAAGTGGGCGCACTACATCTCCTTCATTGGGGGAACCTAGGGCCTCAGTGGAGAAGTTATCGGCTCATAACCCTACAACCAACTACTGCAAATGTATAGCTTGTGACAATTAACCTACTTATCTGCCAGATCTGTACTGTCTTTTTGTGTCCTGTTTGTTAATTTCCTTTTTTATTCTCTGTCGATTTGAACTGTCTTTGTTACCTTCACTCTCAAGATTATATACTGTTAGTTAAAATGTTTTTTGTATCTATCTATTTATTTATTTATTTATTTATTTTATTTAATTTTTTTTTTTCTCCAAGTGTTGTTGTGTTATATTTTGTATATCCAAGTGTCCTATCTCAATAATATGGTATCGTATGGTGTGATTGATATGTTCTCTTGACCTGTTTTAAAAGGAAAACAATAAAAACTACTGATCATAAAAAAAAAGAAAATATCAGTACAACATCGACACAATTATGGCTCTATACACCACAATGGATTTGAAATGAAACAAACAAAATATGCTTTAACTGCAGACTTTCAGCTTTAATTTGAGAGTGTTTACATCCAAATCAGGTGAACGGTGTAGGAATTACAATAGTTTCTATATGTGCCTCCCACTTTTTAAGGGACCAAAAGTAATGGGACAATTGGCTGCTCAGCTGTTCCATGGCCAGGTGTGTGTTATTCCCTCATTATCTCATTTACAACGAGCAGATACAAGGTCTAGAGTTAATTTCAAGTGTGCTGTTTGCATTTGGAATCTGTTGCTGTCAACTCTCAATATGAGATCCAAAGAGCTGTCACTATCAGCCATCATTAGGCTGAAAAATCAAAACAAACTCATCAGAGAGATAGCAAAAACATAAGGTGTGGCCAAATCAACTGTTTGGAACATTCTTAAAAAGAAAGAGCGCACCAGTGAGCCCAGGAACACCAAAAGACCTGGAAGACCACAGAAAACAACTGTGGTGGATGACAGAATAATTATTTCCCTGGTGAAGAAAAACCCCTTCACAACAGTTGGCCAGATCAAGAACACTCTCCAGGAGGTAGGTGTATGTGTGTCAAAGTCAACAATCAAGAGAAGACTTCACCAGAGTGAATACAGAGGGTTCACCACAAGATGTAAACCATTGGTGAGCCTCAAAAACAGGAAGACCAGATTAGAGTTTGCCAAACAACATCTAAAAAAGCCTTTACAGTTCTGGAACAACATCCTATGGACAGATGAGACAAAGATCAACTTGTACCAGAATGATGGGAAGAGAAGAGTATGGAGAAGGAAAGGAACTGCTCATGATCCAAAACATACCACCTCATCAGTGAAGCATGGTGGTGGTAGTGTCATGGCGTGGGCATGTATGGCTGCCAATGGAACTGGTTCCCTTGTATTTATTGATGATGTGACTGCTGACAAAAGCAGCAGGATGAATTCTGAAGTGTTTCAGGTAATATTATCTGCTCATATTCAGCCAAATGCTTCAGAACTCATTGGACGGCGCTTCACAGTGCAGATGGACAATGACCCGAAGCATACTGCAAAAGCAACCAAAGAGTTTTTTAAGGCAAAGAAGTGGAATGTTATGCAATGGCCAAGTCAATCACCTCACCTGAATCCGATTGAACATGCATTTTACTTGCTGAAGACAAAACTGAAGGGAAAATGCCCCAAGAACAAGCAGGAACTGAAGACAGTTGCAGTAGAGGCTTGGCCAAGCATCACCAGGGATGAAACCCAACATCAGGTGATGTCTATGCGTTCCAGTCTTCAGGCTGTAATTGACTGCAAAGGATTTGCAACCAAGTATTAAAAAGTGAAAGTTTGATTTATGATTGTTAGTTTGTCCCATTACTTTTGGTCCCTTAAAAAGTGGGAGGCACATATACAAACTGTTGTAATTCCTACACCGTTCACCTGATTTGGATGTAAATACCCTCAAATTAAAGCTGAAAGTCTGCAGTTAAAGCACATCCTGTTCGTTTCATTTCAAATCCATTGTGGTGGTGTATAGAGCCAAAAAGAAGAGAATTGTGTCGATGTCCCAATATTTATGGACCTGACTGTATATATTGTGGTGGCCCGATCTGGGATCGAGACACCACTGGAGTGGAACGGCCAGTGCGCCGGCGTCAGGTGCTCGGGAAAGTGATCAACGGCGAATATTTCCCTAGGTCATCTTTCGGTAGAGCTGCACCTTGGAGAGAGCCGCGGAGAAAGTCAGCACCACCGGGGGCGAGACGCGTGCGGAATGGCAAAACTAATAATTTCTAATTAAACAGGCACAGCTGAACCGAGTGAGAGGGAGGGAGCTGCGCCCTTCAAAGGCAGAGAGACACGACGCCAGGCGGGCTTCAGCCTTTTCAGCCAAGAGACGAACAAACTCCCACTAAGAGAAACGTGGAGGAATTCCTGGAGGAAACCCCGCGACCGAAACTGAAATCCGGGGCACGTGAGCATATCACTCCTGCTGTGAGCCAGCTAACATTGTCCCGCTCTAAACCCTAGAACTGAATCACCTACGGAGGGCGACTAGGCTGGGAAAGCGGACGGTCGAGACCGGGGAGATGGAGACAGAGCGACCCCGTCCCAGACAAAGACGGACGAATGCTGTTGCGTGGATGCCGATTCTTTTTTTGTGTTTTTTTCGCTGCCTTTTCGGGGTTCCTAATTTTTTGTTCTGGACAATTGAACTGTGCCTTGAAGGCCCTGATCAAGAATAAAATCATTTTTGTTCACCCATTCTGCTCTCTCTCTCTCTCTCTCAACCAGCGGGGCACCACAATATATATATATTGTTAGCCACCTACTTTTGCCATATCTTTTTCTGGGGTCCGTCGTTTGACCAAGGAGATCAACTCACTAATGTTAGCGTTGTATTGTTAACCGGCTCATAGCTATTTAACTTTTGGTACTTGGCTATACTTTTAAATCTAAATATTTTGAAATGTATCTAGATTGTGTTTATTAGAATAATTATCCTGTTGCAGGGGGCAACAGCGCATTCGCTAGGTGCCATAATAGTTAAATCTACTATTAACCATCTAGATACTTTTGAATGTTACATTCTGTAACATATAAGTCTGTTATTATTTTCTGCCTGCCCAGTTCACTTCACACCCAGTTCCATTATATCCAAATATAAACACAAATAAGTTTGCTGTCTCAACAAATATAGACATACAAAAACAAATTGAGACCTCTCTGAACATCTCTAGTGGAATGCATTCCGGTGCATGGAAACAGCACCAACTCAGAAAGCCATGCACCCAGACTTCATTTTATTTGCGCCATTCAAGGAATTTGTCCACCTTGAGGAGACCTTGATAAGACTCTTTCTGAATGCCATCCCACACACCTGCCTCATCCCCTTCTCTCCACAGATAACAGCTCAAACTTATCTTTAAATCCCACCCATAAAAAGAAAAGCAGACTGGGGTTTGAAATAGAGGATGCAGGGGAGGGGGTGAAATATCAGGGAAAGGTGATGGATTCCCGTTTAAATTCCCTGTGTACATTTCTTGTTGCGGAAGACAGATTCCCAAATGCGATATTTTTCTGAGCCGTCAGCTCGGATGGAAATCGTTGTCGGGGGAACGACGCGGAAAGTCACAGCAGGGAGAGTGCCAGAGGACACACGGTAGTGCTAGAGGATGAATAATGCATGGCCACGAGTCAGGTAGGAGTCTCTACCTGAGAGGTAATGAATACAAAACACACCTTATCTCACACTTTTACATCTCTACCTTTTTACTGGGATCACATGTGGATGCCTTGGGATGAAAAGAACAAAACATGTGCAGTAGATAATAATTCCAAAAAATTGATGTAACTAAACAGACTCTTTACTCTGTTAAGACCTAATCACTGTGAATCATGTAAATATAACTATCTCATCAGAATAGCACCACAAAATTAGGAAGCAAGAAGCAGGTCTCTTGGTACCTGCAGATTGATTGAAATTTGGACAGAAGAATCTATAAGGAAATGTTGCTGAAGGTGAACCTGTATCTGTTCTGCTTTAACTTATCTTTGCCTCTGTTTCTTTTCAGACAATGATTAACTGAACCAACTATCTTTTCTCAGTCAGTGATGCCAGTTGCAGGTTCCTATTTAAACATGAGCTTTAGCTCAGTTTACGGGACACCATTGCATTTTCCTCAGTGTTTACTGTAATTAATGATTTAGTAACACTGACCTAGACCTGGGTCAAATGCGCACAATTGTTTTGGATTCAAATACTACACTATACTAAGCTTGTCTGGTATATTGGAATCCATGCATTAAATACAAGCCCCAGCTTCTGGTCCTCTTGTTTGACTCAATTACAGTAGGCAAGATCAATCAAGCACAGAATGGTATTTAAATCCTAAAAAGTACTTGCATGACTTTTTTTCATTTGCTCAAAGTACAAATATTGCTTCATAAAATGAATGCTGAAATGCTAATATTATTATGTAATCCCAGTAATCCCAAATGAAAACAGCATGTGTAGCATTCCACAATTATATCACAACACCATTTTGACTTACATGAGCAATGCAATTAAAAATAGTTTATTTTAAAGACCAGCCAGGAATCATCTGAGCTTGTTGAACAATGTTGACGTAGCCACAGCTTCTAAAGTATACAGCATATGTCAAGTGAGTAAATTTACATGATTTTGTGCAAGCAAGATTATTTTTGTTATGGACCATCACCAGTGGTAAAAAGGCCATACATGTTTTTTATTCCATATTTCTTTCTTAAAATACTCTGTACACCAGGACAAAAGGTGAATTGCATACAGTATATGCTGAAAGGGAAGGAGGAAATAAATATCTGACATGGATAAACAGCTAAAAGGTACTGCATGTAGCTAGGGAAGTCATACAAAAACGAATGGGGTCTAATTGTCATATATTATATTTATAGATTTTTGTCATGCTGTGTGTGTGTACTTTCAGGACAAAGAGTATGGCTTAATTTGGTGGTTAGCAACAATAATTGGAGAGTTCTGTTCAAAAAAAAGAAAAAGAACATGGGATCTGTCTGTCGGATTGTGAGTAGTTATGATTTATGAAATAGGGGAGCCAAGTGATAATGTAATTAATGTGATTAATTTCACTTTGACTGGAAGTGTAACTTTTTTGATGTCACGTTCTGTGTTTTTGTAACTTCATTATTTTTCATATTCATGCCTGGTTTCCATTTACATTCATTGCTCATTGCACTTATCTTCCCGTGATGTCCGTGTTTTTATGTAGCCCGAGTCACTACCCTGTCTGCATGATTCACTATTTGGGTTTTCGGAATTTTCCAGTTTCCCACAATTCCTTCTCCGTCTCGCTTTACTTGCTTCCTGCTTTCTCTCCATTCATGTTTGTAGATAGCACTAATATACTGATCCCGACTAACATAGAATTTGTACAGTACTAATTATATTAACACATTAATATGTTTGTCTGACTAACTAACATTAACTAGTTTTGGGTATTTATAATCACGTAACTAACATCAACATTCTCCGTATTTCTGCACTGCTCTGTAGCTCTACCTTCCTGTTCTATCTCTGATTGCCTGCCTTAATTCTGCAAAGTATTTGCACCTGTTCTCTAACTATCACTGCATTCTGCCTGCCCTCCATGTGCCTGTCTGTTTGGATTATGACCATTTTGGCCTGTTTTTGGACTACGTTTTGGATCTGCCATTTGTTCATTAAAGCCTGCCTTTTTTTCACCTTCTCGCCGAGTCTGCGCTTAGTTCCTCTGTCCCTGACATTTGGTCACATTGTACAATATGTCTTGATTACTTGGCATTAACTAATGTAGTTATTAATCATGAATTAATTATGTAAAAAAATTTTAACTAATGTATTAGTTACATTAATATTTAGACATTATGCAACCATAGGACAAACTTATAATTAGTTTACAATCAATAAAAATAGTTTTTTTAATTCCAATATGAATTGGCATTAATGTTGTTGTTAACATGAATTAAAGATGTACAAATACACATACAAAGCTGTACAGATAGTAAAGTGTTACCGTTGTTTATTTACATGCGCAACTTTGTGAGTTCATTCTAGTGAACGCTGACCTCCATAATCAGTATTTGTGATTCAAAAAAAACTTTGTGCATTTAGTGAAAAACGGGGGCAACCACCTCAACATCACAGGCCATATCGCCTCTGGCTGTGTCAGTGTCACGTATGCACCAAAACAAATTCAGTTTAACTTCAGTACAATAAAAAATACATCAAGTTGTTGTTCCTCACGGCGGCACGGATGGTGCAGTGGGTACTTCGGTTTCCTCCCACAGTCCAAAGACATTCAGGTTAGGCTGATTGGAGAGTCTAAATTGCCCATAGGTATGAGTGTGTGAGTGAATGGTGTGTGTGCCCTGTGATGGACTGGAGACCTGTCCAGGGTGTATTCCTGCCTTTCGCCCAATGTATCCTGGGATAGGCTCCAGCCCCCCTGCGACCCTGTTCAGGATAAGCGGGTTAGGATAATGAATGAATGAATGAATGAATGAATGAGTTCGTGAAACTATTTTCATTACTTTGTGAAACTACACTGTACCCTACACTGAATAAATATGGACATTGTTTTGCCAGCAAATAACAGTTAAAAAGGACACATGGGAATCATCATATCCAACCTTCACTATGCCATAATACATTTAGTGAAAAAAAAATAATAAAAAAAGCCTGAGGCTGATCAAGTGTCAGTGCTGAGGGAGCAGAACCCAGATACACACAGATACAGCTGCCGGGAGTGTCTGTTTGTCATCCCACTGTTAACACACTAACAGCAGGGTGGTCACTGAGGAATCAAAGATCAATAAGGTCTCCTTCTATGTCAGTAGGCCCAGTTTTAAATACCTGCCAGGCTGATAGAGGGGGGTCAAGGACAGATGTACAAGTAAAAAAGGAGAGGGGGGTTGATAGTTGAGGATCCGTGTTGGATTCTGTACACTTGGGATCAATGTTAAGAGTTCAGCATCAACCTGACATCACAGTATCAGCAGAAAAGCCTTGCTGCAAGTATAGAAAACAATGTTTGCAGAGATAATGGTCTACTCTAGCCTGGATTCAATCCATAAGATAAGTGTGAAACAATATTAGTGGGCAGGAATCACAAGTAAGGAAAACACTTCAAGGCATAGGAAAAACCTCTGCCAGAGACTCTAGGGGCATGTCCACCAGGTATGCTGTACTTTTGGCTGCAGTGGCAGTGGTAGTGGGACTGCAAGTTTACAGTCAGTGACATGCATACAGTACCAGTCACCCCACCACTCATGCTTCAAGTGACGTTCCAAAGCTAATCACTGGGTGAGTTATAACATGGTAATTTGTCAATTATAGTTCTTAATTTAGCCAATTCATTTTCTGTTTTTAAGTTCTCATTATAAACATGCACAATCCAAGTGTATAACTTATTTCTGTCACTTCACATAGCAAAGCTTATGTTGCTTCCATTTGCAGCCATTCATTGAGGTAACACAGTTAGCATGTAGCCCGTAGATATAGTCTAATATGTCTGTACTGGATGCACAGGAATGAATTTGGAATTGTATCCTCAGACTATGGGTAAGATAGCCAAAAAGCAAATTTCCCCCCAAAATTTTACTTTTCCTTCAACCCCTTAAGTATCGCCCCTTTTCTTGACACTAACGTGAAAATGACATTCCCAAAATAAAACGGTTCTATTCTTGAAAAGCCCAAACACAGTGAAAGAGGAAGCTTTTATTCTCACTGAAAATATTTTCTGTTTTTGAATGGATACAGATTATTGTGGCTGTGGATGATGCAGTTAGAAACAATACAATAGAGCCAAACATAGAGCCACTGAACAAATCCACTTTCAAATTGATGACAATATCACCAAAAATTAGATTATTTTTTGGTAGCCAATTGTACCCTATCTAATCCAAGTAGTGTTAGCTGGGTATACACCATCTTGTGTCATAGCCTGTGCCCGTGATTCCAAGGTGACGGCGGCACTGTTGTAAGCAGTGATCCTACTAGCCCAGGGGTCGGCAACCCTGGTCCTGGAGAGCCGCAGGGTGTGCTGGCTTTTGTCGTTACTCAGCACTTAATTGATCGATTAAAGCAGTGGATTACACAGTTAACTCGCCTCACCTGGTTTCTTGGGTATGAATCAGTTGCTGGTATTAAGGCGAAAACAAAAACCAGCACACCCTACGGCTCTCCAGGACCAGGGTTGCCGACCCCTGTACTAGCCCCTGCCGTGTCCCTCCCTCGGAGCAGTGAGCCAATTATGCCACTCCACGAGAGCCGGCCAAACTCTGCTTTGGCAGGACAGATTTTTTTTTTTACTTTTTAAGAAGATTTACTCGTTAGGCTTCAATGAGTCAGGTGAGTATAATTCCAGGGCTGAACTTTTTATTCTGAAGTAACTCTGTCTAGTGTTAACAACCACAGTTGTGATGTGCAAGCTGAAATCTGCAAGATGCAACAGATTGCTCTTGCACTTTTTGGAGCGTTTCACATAGAAATCGCAATTGCAAGCCTGAAACGCATGTCACATGCACATATGTAGGCAATCAGTAAATTTCCTACTGTTCTCACCTGCCTGCTACCTTTTGGTTTTCCATGGAACTTTTGCATTTGTGCACGAGCAGTGTTCGTCAGCAAAATGGGCTGGCCATGGGTGTTAGACGCCGATATTTCAAAGGGTGGAAATTAATCTTCCAGTGAAATGAGAAAAAAAAAAAACTAAGCTATGTTGCGAAATGTTATTTTAATAGTTTGTTTTATTCAAACTATTATGTCTACACCTAATGTCATAGCCATCACTTTATAGTAACGTTAAGTGTTTTGTTATTGTGATTAGTTGAAGTGGTGACCCAAATCACAGTTGCTTTAAATGTAACTGTTGTGTGTGCTCCCAGTGTATTTAAACACAGCATCTAATAGCATACTCTGTGGCATCACATAGGCTACGACTTTCTACACACAAAGATGTGTATGTTCTCAGCTTGTGCAATGATGGGAATTTGTCAACTACACAAGGGACTTTAGGGAGACCAAGTCGCACAAAATTTTACGTGACTACTGTGTTGGGCTCTGATAATTTAATTAAGTTTTTACATGGTGGCGCATGCAACTGGAGAGAAGGTGCTTACTCCATTGCCTGAAAACTCTCAGAGCTGTAAACCCTTACAATGAAGAAGTTTAGAAAATGATGCATGAAGTATTTTTTTCTGAATGAAATCCCAGAGAGTAGAGGCTATTTAAAATGCACTTTCTTTGTACTTTCCTGAAGTAAATGCTTTTAAAATAATTAAGTATAACCCACCACTTTAGGATGCAGATCTTTTAATAAATTCTTTCTGTAGTGTGTCCCTGCAGAGAAAATGGGTTTTGTGAGAGGTATGTAGTCATTGCCGGTGTATTTGCGATTTGCAAGTGGCACAATTTCCCCAGCTTACATATGGAAATTCCGGGTTTTACCTCTCTAGACAACGAGAGGGCGTGTCGGCCATGTTCATGATAAATTACTTTCTGCATGTGGAATATGGGTGTAATGATTGCTGATCGTGGTCAGCTGCATGGAGAGTTATTTAAGTCTCTTCCTGGCAGTGCTTTGGGGTTTCATTCTGAGATGTACACTGAGCTGGTAAAGATGTAGTTGGAGGACTGAATTGCTTTTAGTCTTGAAAGCCATTCAGGATTTAGAATTAATTAGAAGCATAGGGACTGGTAGTTCTGCTTTTCTTTGGTTGGGTGGTTCCCCGGGACCGACCTTATTTATGGTTTTTTAAGCCCTCTTCGCCTTAGAGGAGTGGGAGGCAGTGTTTGCCTCTGGGGTTTTATTCCAAGTTTCCGGAAGAACCCTGAGATGGCCTTATCGAGACTCTTCTGCTGAGGAATCTCGTTTTTCCTTGACCAACGTTATTTCTCTGGTCGGTTTTCTGTTGGAGAAAACCCGGGGAGTTTTGGTTTCCTTTTGGTTATTTTTTTTTAAACGAGAATCGCCCGTTTCTTTGGGAATTCCGTACTCTGCAGATTCCCTGTTCTACCGATTTTTGCGGTTTTGTTTCAGTTGGCATTTTGCCAGGGAGTTTCTTTCCCATTTTCTGTTTCTCCCCTCTCCTCTAGTGGCCCTGCACATTCGTGAGGGGTTCCTAGATTACATCAGTGGTTACCCAATTTATCGTGGGTAACTTTGATCCTGTCCTGGTCGCTCTTAGTCTCCTGCCCCCGCTCCCGTTTTGATAAGATTGCGATTTATGAGTGAAAATCCTCACACTATACTTATAGCAATTGCAGCATAGTTACTGGTCAGAGAAGCTCACACATGAACTCACAGCATTCAATAGCGGCAATATAAAATGTAGACAATCATATGTTAAAAGTGCTTTCGTAGAAGTATGAATACATTCCATCCACATTACAAAATAAGGTACTGCTATCGCTAAAACAATGGCATCTTAAAATTAGTTACAAAGACAGAACTGTGAGTTTAACACTTTCGAATGGTGTATTCAATAGTGATTGGAAATCGAGCTGTGGAAAAAGGAATGAATGTAAAAAAATAAATTAAAAAAAAAACCCCACACTGGCCCAGGCCTGGGGTTAAGGATGTGATGGTAAGATAATGACTTAAAAGTCCAAATGAATATGAATATGAAAATAAATACATGTTACACTTTAAGTTTGCAAAACAGGGTTCTGTCAGAGACAGGCTTCATTTTCATAAATGCAAAAGTATTTTTGTTCTGCCTTCTTGAAACGCATGAGCTCCAGGGGACCCTAGACTTTGATTGTGCATTTTGATAATTTGTGAGAATTATGTAGATTATATTTTCTCTCCCAACTTTCAGTGATTGTAGTTTATTCAACATTTTGAGGCAATATAAAAGGAAACCAGATGTAACCCAGTTGATATTTGGGCTTGAACCATAAAATTAACTGCTTCAGTAAAAAAGAAAAGTCTTGCAGTCATAGTCTAAGCACATGGTCTAATGTGCTGCATGCAAGTCCACTTAAGGTGCATTTGTTCATGTTCAGAGGTACTTTTGTTAGTTTCATGGCAGATGGTTCAAGCATAAAGTAAGGCGCAAGGTTCAAAAGGGCCACATTTACTATTTTTAGCGATGATTTTCACATATGACATTCTGCCCAGGAAACATGCTCTGTATGTATCAAACTGGCGCATGGGGCTGGAACTGCAGTATGCGTGTGATTTAGTCGAGCGCAAGTAAAGGGCGGAGAGATATTCTAAGTGTGGCTGATTGAATTTACTCAAGTTCACACACTTCGACTGACAATTTGTGTGTTGATTGTGCAAATTTATTCGCCTCTAAAGAGCAGGCGTGAATTGAGCTGTAAGCAAAACAGAGAGACAGGCTTTGAATCTTCAAATAACTTTTCACTGTGATTTTTGTTGCAAATATTATTTCAACTGCAAGAAATCATCGAAAAGATCATTACAAAGAAATATTAATTATTGCAGCCAAGCAATATTTAAGGCTGGGTAGTTGTCACAGAGAAAATATTTTGAAAATAATTAATTAAATTAACCAATATCTCATGCGAAGCAGGAGGAAATGACTTAAATAATGTGCTCAACTGTAGTGACAGTAAGAAGTGTAAAAAAAATAAAATAGTGTAGGCATTGATATGCTGCTTTTGTCCATTGCGGAAATACATGCGTTTTGCCTTTTAAGAGAACATTGTTCGAAACAGAGCATGCTCAACTGGCATTGCTAAAATGAATAAAATCAGGGTTGTGTGTTTTTTGATTAGTTATCCTTCTAAACAACCATGTAAAAGGAATGGGGAACGACTTCTGTGACAAACAACCAGCCATACAAATAATTGCACTTCTGGGAGAAATAAAATATGTCATGGAACCGACAATAGCTGCTACTGCTGGAATATGTAGACATTTTGTCCCTTGGCAGATTGCTAATATGATAAATTACCTGTAATGCTGTAGGTTAACACTAGAAAGGCTTGGCATATTTATACTTCCTAGAAGTTTTATTACCTAGAAGCCTGATGCCCATTTCATACATAATGTAACGTACCTGTTCTTTGTCTGTTTGTTTATTTTTATTCTTGATATTTATGATTATTTCATATCTGGTTTATTGTCATCCATTACAGTCAACCCCTGTTATGTCTGTGTCTGCATATTTCCGAGCCAGAGTCACTCCCCTGTCTGCGTGCTGCACTATTCGGGTGGTTTCGGTAATTTCCGTGTTTCGACGATTCCTTCCCAGTCTCGCATTTTCTTACTTCCTGTCTATTTGCTAGTTCATGTTGTATAGCACTAATCTTACTAATAACATAGATATTGTACAGTACTAATTATATTTACACACTAACTGTCAGTCTAACTAACAGTGACTTAGATTTAAGCACGTGTTCGCACCTGCTACTCGCTATCGCTACGTCTCCTAACTCCATGCAAATGTCCACTCCCTAATCCAGTGCATGTCTATGTGCATCCAGTCCGTTTTCGTTTCCACTTGTTATTATATCATTACCCTATTATGTTCTTCACCTGATGTCTATTTGTTAGCCCACCTCAGTCCTAGGCCCCGTCCAGTTTGTCACCTTCCCTCATGTATTTAAACCCCAGTCTCTGCCTTTGTCAGAACGTTGAGCGTTATTCAGAGCCAAGTTACCAGTATGCCTGTTTGAGATTCCTTATGACAAAACTTTACCTGTTTTTTCGAGTTTGTCTAGCCCCTTTGATTTGTTTGCACTTCTGTTTATTTGGTTTTGGATTTGATTCTTCTGCTTTCATCAACTTTGCCTAGCCCTTCTCTACCTCTGCCTTCTGATTTTCTGGATTGACCCCAGCTTGACTACTTTTGCACCTAATTTTGGCATTGTTGTCTTGCGATCTCTTGGCTTTGGACTTGGACTGTAATAAATACATTTTGGATAATCCTTGGTCTGCATTTGGGTCTTCGGAACCATACATGACAGATTATGAAAGTGAATGGTGAAAAATGATTTACTTTAAATAGTCTAAAGGACACAACTGAATCGATTTCAAAATTCATATTTCTAAATTGTACTGGTTTTGTTATCTATGCTAAGGAAAAATATGTCAAGGCATATTAGGCTGCAATTAAAAGCACAAAGATATGCAAAATAATTTGTTGCGATGAATTAATTTTGATTATGATTATATATGCAAAATCAGATAAAATTCCGCTTGATCAAGAAATTCTCATTAATAAAGCAGTCAATTCTATTGGTGAATTGCATATTGTTGGAGGAGAGGGTCACAGGATATAACATTTGAAAGCATTAAAAGTCATGGTTCGACAATATGTGTATAAACTTTTGCAATGCTATTGCTTTAGCGACAATGGTTATTTTTTAATGTGTGGTGGTAAAATAAGCTGGGGGGTCCTCACCTCAAGACCTTAAAATTATAAAGTTCTAACTGACATTTCTGACAAAAATACATTGTTTATAGGGCGCAAAATATGTGTGTAGTTTTACACAGGAATACTGTTTAACCCTCAATGAACATATTTATAGAAACCTTAGAATCTTGACTTCACAATGCACCTATTGGCACATAATATTATTAGTTTTAAAATGTTTTAAATTAGATGAATAAGACCACTGCAATTTCTTAATCTTTACTCATTAATATGAGTTTTGCCTTGCGCGAATTCCAGCCCATCTCATTCCAATTGAAACAAGTTTAATTATTCTCTGGCAGTGAATGCCATGCACGAGAACACCAACTGTAAAGCACGATACAATGACATACAGAAACATAGAACACGTTTCACTATGAAAAATGGCACAGAAGTCTGAATGTCATGAGTAAGTGCATTTATTTTGTTCTGAATTTATGAACGATTCTATTTGACATTGGGGGGGGGGAAAGAACACTCTGTGGAAGTGCAAAGAGTGTGATGCCCCTTGCATTTGCAGCTAAATATGAACTGTTTTTAAAAATGCCATGCAAAGCATTGAGGTGTTTGTGAATGGCATCTTCATTGTATATAGTTTGTGTGATTTCAATAAATTACTGAATCAAAAAATGTGAGAATTTCAGTCTTACCTGGGTTGAGCTTTAGATGCAGGTTGCCCATGGATGTCACTCAGGCAAGCAGAGATGCGGTGTGTCAGATGGTGGGAATGAGATGAAGAGCTTGGTATCATCAGCATAGCATAGCGAGAGGGTGGTTTCCGTCGAGTGGCCAGGTCTGATGCCAGACTGATGGGAGTCTAGCAGGTTGTTCTTGGAAAAGAAAGAAGAAAGTTGATTAGAAGCAACTTGTTTGATTGCTTTAGATAGAAAAGGAAGAAGAGATCATGCAGGCAGTAGTTCTGGATGATAGAGGGGTCCAGGGTAGGCTTTATTGGCAGCGGGGTGATGTGGGCCCTCTTGGAGGATGATGGAAAACAGCCAGAAGACAGGTAGGAGTTCACGAGGAAGGTGACAAATGGGAGGATGTCAGTTGTGATTGTCTGGAGGAGAGAAGAGGGGATCTGGTGAAGGGTTGTAGGGCGGTGGGAGAGCAGGAGTTGAGAAACATCAGTGTAAGGGGAGAGAAAGTGGAAAAGGAAGGGATGGGCCTAGGGGATGGAGGGGCACAGAGAGGGGGGCGGTGGTTGCAAAGGATCTGCGGATGTCTGTGACCTTCTCATTGAAAAAATCAGCAATGTCATCAGCAGCGAAGGAGGACTGAGGTGGAGGAGGAGGTGTGCTGAGGAGAGAGGAAATAATAGAGAACAGTTTCCGGGGGTTAGAAGTGGAGTTGTGAATTTGTATCAGCAATTGGATCATTATCTGTTTTTTCATTAGTTGCAGTAGCTGTATATCACTAACAAATATGTAATATAAACGTGATGGGCTAGTAATATTAAGTAGCCAACTTTACTGTTGAAATTAGACAGTGGCATGGTGCTGATCCGAATAAGGCGATGGTTCCCATACAACATTGCGCTTCAAAAAAATCAACAAAACCGAAACATCCTGAATACATTGCACAGTGAACAAACAAGTGTTGATTTTACTAATTAGTCACAGTGTGTCCCTTCAACTCATTTGAGCATACAAGGGGTGCGGGAGACTAATCTGATTTCTGCCATTTGGCTCGCAGATTGAAGTTGCAGTCACTCCCTTTTTGCCCTTTCCCTTGTGCATTGGTAAAAAGAAAACACTTCAGCTCCTTATCTCTTTTATTGAACCCAGGGATGAATGTTTTCTGTCTCAATGCAGTTTTCCTTAATATTTATCCTGTAGAAGCCATCTCTGAGATCACTGTACATTTTTA
This sequence comes from Conger conger, assembly GCF_963514075.1. NCBI lineage: Eukaryota > Metazoa > Chordata > Actinopteri > Anguilliformes > Congridae > Conger > Conger conger. Next base: position 27,916,289 of record NC_083763.1, on the reverse strand, counting down.
ATAAAAAAACAAAAATCGTCTCACTCCACCCAGCACAAATCACCAGTACGTGTTTGTTTAATCGTGCGGGCAGTACGTGTTTGTTTAATCGTGCGGGCAGTACGTGTTTGTTTAATCGTGTTTAACAGGTCTATTGGACCTGCTGTTTTGACTAAGTTCTGCATTGAAGTTTTATTTTATTTGTGGGCGTTAGTCAGGTATGTTTCGGCATAGTGCATTGTGTCTATAGTTCATAACGCGTTTGAAACAACTCTGTCACATTTGCCATTTAGCTAGCTGCCAATAATGAATTTTAACCTATATTCATTTTACAATGTAACCTTATAATATTCAATGAGAGTGAATTACAGGAATACACCACATTTTGGGAAATATACCTTTTTTCTGACTTAGACGAGGTGTTCGATTTGATTTTCATTTTTGTGCATTCACTAATTCGGTTTCCATGTTAGCATAATGTGTTAGCTTAGCATAAAGACTTAAAGCCTATAGGAGTCAGTAGCCTTCTTCTTTCAAAGTTTAGAAATACACCTTGCAGCAACTCCAAAGCCGTGTTATTTGCACAAGGTATTGTGTATTTGAAATACACATGCAGAAAAAGAATTGTAAAAACGAGAGACGCTGTTTTCGGAGAAGTTAGACGGTTGGAACTATAACCACTGAACACATTTATCCTTCCATCTTCCGCTGTTTGAGCACAGTGATCCGCTCACCTTCTGAGGGTAGAGCTAGATCCGCATTGCGTTAAATCCGTACAGTGACAGATGGGTTCAGTGTGGGTAAACAAATCTTTAACCTATACTATTCCCTTCATATTGTGAACATGCAAAATTGATCACATAGGGTGTTTGTTAAGCAAGTTCTCCTACCTGAATTATGTATTGTGACCATAATTCACAATGACTGGAGCTGAGAATATATTCATATCCAGATGGAATATTCAAAGATGCAGACAGAACATGCATTTTTCACATGATCTTTGGCTTATGTATTGCTTGTAGAGCATACTATTATATCATTATATTTTCATTTTTCTCTTTGCTTTGGACAACCTTTCCAAAGCACTGCTATGCTTAAACAGTGACATGACTCCATGGTACAGTGGAAAACATGTTGTTCATTGCTGGCGGCCAAAGTTGGGAAGCTGAAATGACAATGCACTTCCTGTTAACCCCCTGCCGTGGGTGTCTGATCATAAAAGTTCAATTTCAATTTATCTATTTTTTGCATGCAACCACTCCCAAAATTACAGCCAACTTATTAAACTGACAAGCAATGAGGCTGTACCTCTCAATGAGAAAAACAGGAAATATGCACTCATTCTTTTATGAAAATTGTATTTCCACAGTTTCCACAGATGTTTGTTGACCCAGACCTGACCCTAAAGATCACAGATGGAGAACTGGAAAATTGCCTTAAGTTAGATCTCTATCCCACCATTCCTGGATAATAATGAAATAATAATTAGGATAAACAATTTTTTTTTTTAAGTGTTTGTAAATTATTTCCTGAATAAAAATATTTTTTCTGTATTCTATTCATTTATCTAGGATGGTGAAGAATGTTTTAATAATTGGGGGGATAGTATTTACTATACCAGATGTATTTTTTTATTGAAGGACACGTTTTCATCAGACGTAATGATTAGAATCACAGTGGGCCATATTCAGACTTACTGGAATTCCATTTGTACTGTTCATAGAATTTCTGACTGCTCTAAATACAGATTATTCTTCAATTATGAAAAGCTATTGGGACCAATGAAATATGAAACTTAGGCAGTTTATGTACTCATGCTGCAGAAATAAATATTCTTATAAGTTTCCATCATAAAGTTAAATTCTTTTTTTTTATCCCCAGTGACATTGGTGATTGGAACAGATGGGGAAAAAATGGGGGAGAATCAGCAACAGAAATGTATAAAACTGATGCAAAGCAATGAATGGCATATTACTTCCTCCAAAACGACACAAAAAAAACTTGTCTGTCTGTCTGTCTCAGAATATTTGCAAGCCAATAGGTGTGCATTCGAAAAGACAATCATGAAGGCAGGGCTGACAGCAGGAGACCGAAACACAGAGGTCTCAGCGTCCCCATCTGACGGTGAAGGTGCTTCCTTCTGGGCCCCCATTTTTTAAACCAGCGATTGCTCAGGCGGTAGCATGGCAGCACAGACCGAGGAAAGCGAGAGTAGGTATAAACCAACGTTTGATGATGAAAGGATCATCTTTCTACATAATGTCACAAACCTACAGTACACCCCTCAGACACTACCACCACGACCAATGCCCATAGAGATAGATATCATCTATTGAAGTACAGAAAGAGATACAGAAAGACTGCACACACACACACACACACACACAAACACACAGAAAAGGCGGATAAAGAAAATTGATGCTACGCTTCCTGCTTCCTTTTGCCATTGTGTTTTATTAAAATAAGAGGCTGTACTGCTGATGGCATAAGATCCTGTGGGCCCTGCTGTAATGGGAATCCCTGATGGCACCAGTGGGTTTCTGCCAGCCAGGGACAAGTTTTATAGCAACACACACCAAAAAAAGAACCTGTCCTGACATTTAACTTTGGCTGCTCTGTTTTTGATCGGACCCAGACCATCCCGGACTGCTCCTCGGGGAGCCCGAGACAGACTGAACTGCTTGTAAAAGCTTGTGTCAGCCTGGTACTTTTAATTAAAAAGGCTGCAGTGCTAAAGTGTTTATTAAGAGGAACCCACCAAGGGTTCTTTTTATTCCTGACACCACCCCCCCCACGCGCCCCCCACGCCCCACTCCCCCCACATTACCACCATCTACGAGTCCCTGGGCTATGTGCATTGCAGTTTCTCAAATACAATAAAATAACAGGCCATTAACGGATTCAAGTCTCAACACCCAGTGCTTTGCCACCACGACCCAAGTTGTTTTTCTCCGTAAGGCAGAAGAAGAGTTGCAAAGCAACATCCAGACAAGTTAACATCCACACAGCATTTGTGTGACAGCTTAATGCCAGCTGAATTTTCATCCTTGCATTGAAACTACTGCCTAAGAAAAGTAAGTTTGCCAGTCGGCTGTTTACAGGAAAGATGCCCTGCAGTGCGGAGGCTTTGTGGAGGTATTGCATTCATCCTGCAAGCATTTTCAGAACAACAATCTTAGAGACAGTGTCATTAGTTTGTTATTGCCACGCCATAAATATCAACATTTTCAACTGAATCTAGGGACAAGTGTATTTTAAAGATAAAGTTGTGGAATGCGTGAATGCAGGGATATATGTAAATGTGTGTGTCAAGATTTCAGGAAAGATGTGAGGAAAAATATAGAAAACCATGGTTTAGGCTGAGAAGGGAAAAAACTGGCACAGGAAGGAAGCAACTGCCGAGGTCTGGGCAACCCAGGCTGTGTCTGAAACTATTAGTTTCAGACACCCTATTTACTAATCCCCCACCATCTAAAGCTCAACCCAGGTAAGACTGAAATGATATTCATCCCTGCTAATACCTCTCCCCATCTGGATCTCTCCTTTTCCCATTACCACACTCACGCCATCACCCAGTGTAAGGAACCTCGGCGTGGTGATGGACAGCAGACTCTCCCTTTCCGAGAACATTGCGGCGGTGACCCGGTCATGCAGGTTCTTCCTATACAACATACGGAGAATCCGCCCCTTTCTCACCCCCTACTCGACCCAGCTCCTGGTCCAAGCGATGGTTCTGTCCCACCTGGACTACTGCAATTCGCTCTTGGCTGGCCTCCCAGCGTCCGCCATCAGACCCCTCCAACTTATCCAGAATGCAGCAGCTCGTCTGGTCTTCAGCCTTCCCAAATACTCACACGTCACCCCCCTGCTTACTTCCCTCCACTGGCTGCCTGTCATGGCTTGCATCAAATTCAAAACATTGGTGCTAGCCTTCCAAGCAGTTAAGGGGTCTTCCCCAGCTTACCTACAAAAAATCATCAGACCCTACACCCCTGCCAGACCTCTTCGTTCAGCCTCCACAGGCCGCTTGGCACCTCCCCCTCTCCGAACCTCCACCTCACGCTCACGACTACTGTCTGTTCTGGCTCCAGAATCTCTCCCCACCTTCAAGCGCAAACTGAAGACGCACCTCTTCAGGCAGCACCTCTCCCCATCCCTCCCTACTTCCCTGTGAACCTTAATTGTTTTCTTTGTGATTTGCTTTGTGTTTCGGTATTTTTAGTTGGCTAGGTAAGCAGTATTTGGATAGTTAAGTTTGGTCACTTTCGCGTAAAAAAAAATAAAATAAAAAAAATAGGCCCTGGTCCTTATCTTTGTTGTACGGGTAGCAATTGAAATTGTACTTCCCTCTAGGGTCTTTCAGCGCACTTATCCCTGGTTATGGGTATGCACTTTGTTGTACGTCGCTCTGGATAAGAGCGTCTGCCAAATGCCAATAATGTAATGTAATGGACTAAATAGTATACTACCAGCCACCTTGGTCTAATGTCAGAACTCCCATAATATCTAGTGAACAACCGCGGTCACTAAAATGCAGAAACGACCCAAAATGCTTTGCGAGCAGCTTTTTCTAACTTTATTATACACATTTCTTTTATTTTTATTTTAAGCTGTGAGAGATGATGGTGCTTACCAGGAGCTGTTCAAATCAAATAACTGTTCTTCTGGGTTTGCCACAGTGATCTCAATTAATTTCCCTTGAGCATTATCTTACTAAAGTGCAGCTAATGAGTTGAAGTTGGCATTATTTGTTTTTGGTTAATAGCATCAATAGCAATATTCTTATTAACCCATCTTCTGTAAAATTTTTGGACACAAATGTGTAGGTGTACTCAGAGAAAATGTGTTCTTTTACATGTTCCTCGCATAAAATAAGCCACGGCCATGGAGTTCCAGGTTAAAAAAATAATGTATTTTATCATTGTTGGGGAAGTGAGGATAAAGTAAAATATATTCACTCTGAAACCAGCTGTTTTAGCAGATCAATAGCCCTGTATATAATGTTCAGCACTCTGAACGCTGAACACAATGGTTATTGGGTGTTAAAAAAATCAGTGTCCACCCAAAGGCCAAACTGGAATCCCGTTATTATTTCAGTGATGAATTAAGCTAATAATTGGATTCAACAAGCTGAAAACTTTGGAACCAGGGTGTTATCCTTATATTGTGTTGTGCTCAGGCCCTATCGGATGTAGGAAAACACAAGTTACAAATTTACTTTCTGGATGAAATAGTTCAGAGGCAGTCTAAACCACTGGATATATTCCACCTCACACCTTGCACATGTACCAACAAAGTTACGTGTCGTGGGGTGACCTTGGCTACGTAACGTGCCCTACAAATGCCCAGGATGCCCTGCCTTCTGCTCCAATCTTCTCGGCCAAGATTCCGAGTGACAGAGAAATCTGGCGGTCATCCAGATAGTTACATCCGTAATTTGCATTCTCTTTCTTCCAGACTGCCAGAGGCAGTCAAGAGATAAGGCCCATGATGTGGATATAGTGATCCTTCTCAACCAAGATCCGCATAGCCGTTGGGCCCTTGAGCAAGGCCCTTAACCCTGCATTGCTCCAGGGGAGAATTGTCTCCTGCTTAGTCTAATCAATTGTACGTCGCTCTGGATAAGAGTGTCTGCCAAATGGCAATAATGTAATGTAATGTAATAACTGCAGCTGTATGTGGCTGGGGTGTGGGTACCACACTTGTAATGGAGCTGCCACGGCATTTCATTGAGGAGCCTGTGAAGCGGTTGAAACCTCGGTCTCCCCGGCCAGCTCGAAGCCACTAGGAGTCTGTGGGTGCTCTGGCAAATACGGTTAGTGTTGCTACTATTAATGGGGTTGGTGGGAATGCATAGAGGGTTTCTGGCAACATGTGTGCCAGTGTGCCCTGCTCTTTACCTGCTAAGAAGGAGGGATGGCCTTCATCCTGTAGGGATTCAGATGGATTCCAGTAATATTACTTTGATTGGGTGGGAGTGAATTACTGTCGTCGTGGCCCCTGTGGGGGCGCAGACTAGCCCATCATCCAAATATAGGAGAACTTCTTCTTTACCTTGTGATTATGAGGACAGGGCTGTTCCCATGCACCTTGTTTGTTTGCCGTAATTGTAGCCATGTGCCAACGGGCGGCCTGTAGCGCAGTGATTTAGGTAAATGACTGGGACACGCAAGGTCGGTGGTTCTAATCCCGGTATAGCCAAAATACGATCCGGACAGCCGTTGGGCCCTTGGTCAAGGCCCTTAACCCTGCATTGCTCCAGGGGAGGATTGTCTCCTGCTTAGTCTAATCAACTGTACGTCGCTCTGGATAAGAGCGTCTGCCAAATGCCAATAATGTAATAATGTAATGCACCTGGTGGACACCCAGGGGGCAAGGGAGAGCCTGAATGGCAGCACTGTGAACCAAGAGGTGAGGCCCTGAGGGGAGAATGTAGGAACAGCCGGTGCACTGGGATGTGAAAATCTGCATTCATTATGTGCATGGACATAGATCATTCCCCTTCTGAAACAGCCGGGAGAAAGCTTGATGTATTCAATGTGAGAAAAGTGAGAATTTTAAGGAAAAGGTTCAGCCATCTTAGATTCAGAACTGGGCAAAATAGCCATATTTCCTGGGTGAGGACCAAGGCTTCCACAGGGTCTTTGACTGACCCCTCGTAGGTGGGAACTGTGTAAGCCTGGTCTGCCGGCAAGTCGTTATGAGTGTGGACATGAGCTTACCATGCTCTCTGACATAAGGCGAAGGCCTGTCGTGAGGTATCACTAAGGCTCTGAGTCTCTGAGTCCACTGCACTAGAAGATGCAGCATCTGAGACAGAGCTAGCATCAAGAGGGAGATACAATTCCAATGGGGCCCATGCACGCAGCGGTGTCATTGGCACAGGAGATGAATACATCTGTATTCGCCACTGGCCTCGAAGAAGGCAGTTAGTTTCATGGTTTCCTCTGGTGAAAGCACCAGGGAGGCACTAGAAATTTTGATTGCAGGTATGCAGTTAACCTTTCTCTGCTATTTTCTGCTGTCAGTAGTGTGGTGGGTGATGGTTTTGGGTCTCCTGTAATATAGTCTCCTATACACTGAGGGAGACAGGTGTGCTTTATTTGTGTCTGCCACAAATTATCAAGGCCAAGTCCAGAGGAGCATTGATCATGCCATCATCAGTCATAATTGTAGCCATGTGCCAACTGCACACATGTATGATTAGCACCTTGTGAAATAACATTTAAGAGGCCGTAGGAGGACCGAACACTCTGACCGCAAAACTGGCACTAGAGCCAGCTAGGTCGCTGTCATATTCATACTGGGGTGGTGAGGGATGCCTGCCCTGCAGTTGGATTCATCAGAGTGCAGGAGTTCGTAGCCAGAGATGCAGCAGAAAGATTCTCTGGAACTGGAGGGGGAAAACCGGTGATGGGCTCACAGCTAATGGCGATAGAGCTAATGGTGATTAGCAATGAGTACACTACAAACTTGGGCCAAGAGAGCGCCAGCACTACTGGGCTTTAAATGGTTATAGCAAGGGACGCTGATAGCAGCTGAACACGTAATGGCAGGGCGCAAGTGGTACAATACAGATGCGGTCTGGCAGGGCGAAAGCCTCTTTCACTGTTGAAAGTTAGGCAGAACAAAAATAGGGAATACAAATACAAATACAAATATACATAAAATAAATAAAACCGTCAACTGCCCGACATCATTTTAAAATTCAAAATTGAAAACAGACTTTAACACGAACACTGCACAAGAGTTATGGTTGAACTTTGGGCATAGCAAGATAAAATTAGGTTTAATATCAAAAGTTGGACTTCGTCATGTTTTAATCATGTAAGAACTGGCTATATGGTATGTTAATGATCTTGTAGCTAAATTAACCACATTATATGCACATTCACTAGATAGGGATTAGGAATGAGTGAATAGTGAGCCATTTCAGACACAGCCCCAGTCTTTTAAATGCATGGCCCACATGACTCAAATCCCATAAATAGGGATGTACCAACTGGGTCTGGTGGGAAGAAGACAAAAAGACAGAAAAAGAGGGCAGACAGACACACAGTTGGGTTTCCAGTTATAGATGTTACATTTCCAAACTAATCAAACTGACAAGGAGAAACTAGCTAACTATGCTTTTGACAGTTACTTTTTGCTACTGTAATATGCTGCGTGCAATGTGCAATTTATATTTGAAAAAAAGTCCTGTTCATTTTCATTAGAACTCAAATCAACTGCTGCACAGCTTATGCACATCTGACACTGAAACCAATGCTTACAATGTCCTTTGGGGGTAAGCTTCACTATTAGGGCTTGGCAGTAGTCCACTCCTTCTATAAAGTAGTAATTGCTCAGAGTGCTGATGGATAGATGGGAGGCAATTTGCCAAAAGGGCACCTTTTTTTCATTGATCCCTCATTTTAAAACCAAAAAAGTAAAAAGGTGACATTCTCTTGCTCCTCTGGGATGCACAAGTACCTGGGAGATGTATTGACACATTTATAATATGGATAATTGAATTTTCTTGGCTGAAATACAAAATGTAAATGTGGGGTATTCTAAAATTGCCCCTCAATCCCCCCCCCCCCCCCCCCAATTCATTAATGTTAAAAGTGAGATGTGAATTACTTGTGTAATATTTATGATTATTATAGTACTAGTTGGGAACCTATAGGACTAGGTTGGAGTACCAAGACATTGGGATGTGAAACGACCTGATTTGGTGTTCAAGAAATATGCCTAAAACTTCTATCAGTTTTATTTTTTTTATTTTTTATTTGACCTTTATTTATACAGGGAAGTCCCTTGAGAGCAAGCTCTCATTTTCAAGGGTGCCCTGTTTACGAAAAACGTATATAAAAGATACAGGTTGCAACAGACAAGATAAGAGCAGACAAAAAATAAGTTATAAACAAACAGATAATAAGTGATAAGACACAAAAAATCTGGTAAAACACGAGCAGTTCTCAATCATGGTACCCACGAGGAGCACTCTAAAAGAGTCTAGAGAAACAAAACGATCCAATTTTAGAGTGTCCTGGAGCCTATTCCACTTATCCGGAGCATAGTGAGAAAAAGCAGACTTTCCATATTCTGTCCTCACGCGCGGAATGAGCAATCTGATGTGTGACTGCGAGCGTGTTCGGCAACTCATAGAGTTGTGAATGAGGAGCGAGGATAAATATGATGGGAGTTTACCAATTAGAGCTTTATAGATGAATAGAAGCGAATGTAGCTCTCTTCGTGCAGTTAGGGACGACCAACCCAATTTTTCGTACAAAACACATCGGTGAGTAAGAAAACCATCACCCGTTACAAAGCGCAGAGCACTATGATAAACAGCATCAAGCAGCTTCAAAATGGCTGGAGAAGCATGCATATACACAATATCACCATAATCAAAAACAGACATAATTTGGGACTGAACAATGGATTTCCTGGTTTGAAGAGAAAAACAGGATTTATTCCTGTAAAGAAAGCCAATTTTAACCCTCAGCTTCTTTATAAGATGTTCAATATGTGTGCGGAAAGAGAGCTTGGTGTCCAGCCAAATACCCAGATATTTAAATGAGTCGACACAATCAATTAGTTCTCCCTGCAGAGAGTGGAGAGAAAGGCTATTGTTAACAATTGACGATCGAGAGAAAAACATCCATTTAGTTTTGTTTGAGTTTAAGACTAATTTGAGATCATGCAGAGATCGTTGGAATGTGTCGAAGGCTGACTGCAGGCTTGCAGCTGCTTGAGCTGGGGTGGGACCAAAGCAATAAATTATTGTATCGTCCGCATAATAATGGACATTAGTGTGTACAGAAGGGAAAAGAATATTATTTATATAAAGAGTGAATAAAATTGGACCAGTAATGGACCCTTGTGGGACACCCTTAACAACAGATAAAGAGCTGGATCTAAGATTGCCAGCAACAACTGACTGCTTTCTCCCAGACAAGTAGTTAGAGAACCAACTAAGAGAAAGGTCATCCAGGCCAATGGAAGCTAACATACTTAACAAAATACCATGATCAACAGTGTCGAAGGCCTTAGACCGGTCGACAAAGAGGGCAGCACAATGTTGGCGATTATCAAGACCATTCACAATATCATTAATGACGAGGGAAGTGGCAGTAACAGTGCTATGACCGGGTCTGAATCCTGATTGGTGTGAGTGTAGGATATTGTATGCGTCTAAAAAAGCCCGCAGCTGTTCAATTGCCAGGGTTTCTAAAACCTTAGCTAGGCAGCACAGTCTAGAGATGGGACGATAATTGTTTAGGTCACTGGTGTCACCCCCTTTAAGCAGAGGCACGACCTGCGCGGACTTCCAGACCATTGGGATTTCACCAGAGATAAAAGTTAGATTAAAAATGTGAGCAAGCAGGGAGGCGACCAGGTGAGCACTGAGACGCAAAAGATAAGGGGCTATGTCATCCTCACCCTTAGACTTTTTAATATTCAGATGGGAGAGTGCCATGAAAACTTCATAGTCACTAACCGGTCTAAAAGAGAATCTATTAGCAGGAGGGGGGGGGGCTGAGAGGTTTTCGGCCAATGACGGGTCATGGACGTGTCCCGGCGAGACCGTATTGGCTGATAGCCTATCGAATAGAAGGCCAGAAGCTACAAAATGTTGGTTAAATGCGACATTATTGATTTGTCTGAAATTACATCATTCTCATAGCTAATTTGAGGTGGGAGAGTAGAGGTGGATCTAGATTTAAGTGATTTTACAGTTTTCCAAAAACTGGCTGAGTTTCCTTGGGCATTTGCAAATGAAGATAAATAGAAATCAGATTTGGCTTTCCTGACTATACTAGTACTTTTATTCCGCATTTTCCTGAAATGTAACCAGTCTGTCGGATTACCAGTAGATCTGGCAGTAGTCCAGGCGGAGTCTCTGAGTTGAAGGGTTTCGATGACTTCCTCAGAGATCCAGGGACTAGAGCGATTTTTTACTCTGAGATTTTTATAAGGAGCATGCTTATTAGTGATGGAATTAAAAATATGGGAGAAGTGGTCAGAAGCTAACTCGGGATCAGGGATTAAGCATAATTTATCTAAATCAGAGTGGGATAAATCATGTAGGAAGCCTTGTTCTATAAAATCTTTAAAATTACGTTTTGTGATGAGGTGACCATTGGATTTATTAGCTTTGACTAATCTAACACAAGCTATAGGGCAGTGGTCGCTAATGCCTGGTGCAAACACCCCGCACTGAGGATATTTAAATGGCCTATTAGTTAAAATAATATCAATTAGGGTGGATCTAGATGGAGATTTGGCATTTGGTCTTGTGGGGTGTAAAATAAGTTGAGATAGATCTAAATCTAAGCAGAGCTGTTTAAGACTAGTAGAGCTATCAGAGAGCCAGTCCATGTTTAAATCGCCCAGCACCACCAATTCGGAAGAGGCATACATAGATAACACCTTCCCCAACTCATCTAATGCTGATGTTGGCGCAGAGGGTGGGCGATAAACACCAGCAACCACAATATGGACGTCACCACCCAAACAAACATCTAAAACTAAACACTCAAAACATTTCGGAACGGTGGAGGACACAAGGACCCGTACGGCTAGGTGTTCCCTGACAAATATAGCCACTCCGCCTCCTTTAGCTCTCCTATCAGATCTAAACAAATTAAAACCGGCAATAGAAACATCCGAGTTGGAAATTTTCCCAGACAACCAAGATTCGGTAATAACAAGTATGTCGGGGGCGGCATCGACAATCATACAGTTAATGAAATCCAACTTGGGCAGCAAACTCCTCGAATTTAGATGCAGAAGCTTCAAACCATTTATGGCCCGCAGATCCTGCAGTGACCCCAAATCATTAGATCCCAAAGTAGCAGAAGGAGCAGAGCCGGGCAACGCAATACCAGTAGAAACAACCACCAGGTTTCCCTGCACAGCCCTGCTTGGCCTGGAAGCACGACGAGGAAGACGAACTGGCAGTTGATTACTGGTGAGTACATTTGCCTTTTTTCCATCTGAAAATTCTGTAAATATTGTTGCACATTAGTTATTTGACATGAACTTTGATAGTACACTTAGGCCTGCAGTACAGAGAAGCTTGATGCTAAATATTTGGTAGGCGAGGAGTTTGCCATCAATGCTGTTCATTCATATTTTTTGCCTAATTTATTTTCATTATCAAATGCATCTCATCCACAGTCTGTGTGCTGATAGATGTATTGCCACTATACTGTCTACTGATATCAATCATCAGTCGTATGTGTGCTACCTGAATAACCCTTTCAAATGAGACACTCATTAGAGCGGCAGTTTGAATTTTCATGAAATCCTTCAACAGTGACATGACAAGTCTTTTCAATTTGAGACGTTATGATGAGCTCCCTTCATGTTTTATGGATTCAGCAATTAAGATTCCATCATCTGAGTGAGAAATCAATACTGCTAAACATACATTATGCATGCTATTGAAGAGTTGAAATGTTACATAATGGCATTCTTGTTCTGACATTACATTTCAGAGCAAAGCGACAACACTTTCAGACCGAGGGTGATTTAGACTTTTCTTTTTTTTCTTTTTTTTTACAGATTAAACAGGTCTATCGAAAAGATAACCCCTCATGCAACACTTCAAGACTGGCCCCAATCAGTAAATGGCAAGAGTAGTCCTGGATATGATATAGTTTAGTTGATGAGCCCCATTATACAGTTGGGCACCCCTGGTTTAAATGTCTGTTACAATGAATCTGTATGTGATCGAAAGCAAACCAGAACTCTAAATGGTACAGCGTTAAACATGATACATTTCTCTTAATTCTTTATCTTAATTTTTTATTGTTTAGAAATTATAAAAAAAGGAAAAGAGCCCTGTGCAAAAGATTGGGAAGCCTTTTGGATTAGTCTTTGTTACTTTTAAAAAAGATTATTACTAAGGCCCAAACCCAACTGATTTACTCGTTAGGGCTTCAATGAGTCAGGTGAGTATAATTCCGGGGGGGGGGGGGGGGTTCTTGCAGTATCTACTGCGTATCTGGCAGTAGATAATTTACATTCACAAATAGACACATCCAAACATTAGCCAACATGCATCACAGCTGGAGAGCCTGAATGAAATATTAGCAAGCCATGATCTAGGTGTTGGCTGGGAATGGTGGTATAATCAATAGAGTTTCAGAGTTACAGAGATTAATCTACACGTGGGATAGTAGTACAATAATTTAAGGGTTGATAATTAAACGTTTGACAAACAAATGCTACAGAGACTCATCATCCAACTTTTTTTAGATAGAAATTCTCTCCTCTGGTACTATAGTTTTATTTACCAGACATTACTACCATAAATAATTCAGCTTTGTTTATGAGTAGCTGCATTGCGCTTTGCTATTACTCACTTTTTTTCCCCTTCCCCGGGTCTGTGTGATTTCTGGAAGTTGCCAGCTTCATAAATCTTCTCCTGCTTATTCACAACAGAGTCCCCTGACCTTTCTGTGGGCTAAAATAAGAAGGAAGCAAAGTTATGAGGAAAACCCTGGCACAAATCCCCTCGGTGTTAGTCAGAATCAGGCTTTTAAATTATATACGCCGTGGTACAGAAGTCACAGTTGTTCTTTCGGGGGTGGGCGTTCTGCTGTTTCCCTTGAAAAGTTAGGGCTTGTAATGGATTCCTCCTCCTACAAGGTCAAGCCAGACAAGTGCCTCTGAATATTTCAACAAGTCTAAATGGGTCATGATGTTCCAAGTTTGGGTTGAGGTGGGAGGGAATTGGGTAAGTGCCATGCTTTTTTTCTGTATATTCGCGTTGCTTGTTTTGGTTTGAACCCATGCCCTTCATTCGTCTGCCAGTATCCTCCTCAACCGCTGAGATGGTCCTGCCTGAGTCTCTGCCGATTTCAGTGAAATGTCCCTTCATTGACTCCGGCTTTCACGCCTCACACCGCTACCTCTTCTCCTCAGTCTCTGCCTCTTACAGACTCATCCCCAGACTCTCTCTTACAGTACAAATCCATCCCAATTCTCTCTCAATATCTCTCCCTCTCACACACTGCCTTAAACTCTTCATTTTTCACTCACTGTCTCCTCTTCTTTCCCATGTTGCTTCCAGTTTCACCCTTGCTATCTCTCACTTTACCCTTCCTCCACTCTCATTCTTCTCTCCATTCCACTGAGTTTCCACTAATTTTCCTGAATATGACTGTATGTACACACTCTGGCAATTTCTAGAGTAGGAGGAAGCTGTCCTGTCCTAATAGATTCCTTCCAAATATCAGTCAAGGGGGATCTATCACATTGGAATGTTATTTTAAGAAATTCAACTGGAAAAAGCCAGTCCAGAAGTAGCTTATTAGCAGCTTGTTTAATGTCATTGTCTTATTTCAGCCTTTACCTTTCCTGCCATTTCCTCTGAGTCCCCTTTTTTGTAATAGTGGTAATGAGTTCTATCTATATCAGCTTCTGCTTTAATTCTGACTAGACTGCTGTATTCCATTCTCTTCAATGTCAAGATATGACTTCACAGTTTCTTTTGTTTGTTTTGTTTTTTGATCTTTTAATAGCATGTTATTTGTCAAGTGTATACATTTATTTCTCGAATGAGTTCAGTAGCATTTTACTTTGCTTCTGTTTGTGTGCAAAAAATCAAATCTGTCCTTAGGTACACTTTCAAATAATTCCATGTACATTACTGACAAATCCTCATCAACCAAGAGGTATAGCTTTAATCTCAGTTTATATGATTTCTTAGTGTTACAATAATCTTTTCAAGCCATTTTAAGAGGACTAAGATCAGAGAGGCAAGCTGCCAAATATTTACAGTGAAACATTTATACAAAATAGTCTTGGAACCACCATCAAATCAGTCCTGGAACCATGAACTGTAGAGGTAAAATACATCCCTCTCTGTAGGATATAATGTCCTCCATGCATCATCTATCCCCAGTTCCTGCACTCAAGTCAGTGCCGTGGATGATAAGTTGAATGTAGTCTTTGTTAATTTGTCACTCAAGAGGTCTAGCACAAAGTTATCACCACCCTGTAATACAGTGAGCTAGATGTAGCAACATGTCTTTCATAAATTGTAATGACTTGAACCACATGCAGTATGCTAATCAAAGTAATTGGCTTGCTATTTACATATGCTACAGTTAACTTTATGCAAACTCCTCAGATTGTCTTTCTCCAGTGTGTAACCATTCAATAAAATTAAATGACAAAGGAGCCCCCCGTGTCTTGTGTTCCATGTTAATTAGATGTTTCTGGTAAAAACGCTATATCACATTGTTGATTCTTGGTTATTTTTTCTGTTTAATGGGCTTATTTATGCCTTTTTCACTTAGGCTGTTACTGTAGAGGTCTGTA
This sequence comes from Conger conger, assembly GCF_963514075.1. Classification (NCBI taxonomy): domain Eukaryota; kingdom Metazoa; phylum Chordata; class Actinopteri; order Anguilliformes; family Congridae; genus Conger; species Conger conger. The sequence goes on along the minus strand of NC_083763.1, from coordinate 27,900,989 downwards.
TCCTGAACCAAACTCCACAGGGCCCATAGGGATCAGATTGTTGATCCTAGGGGTACACTACAAAAATGATAAGTTAGTTTGGGCTATTGCTGTCTACTCTTTCGCGCATACCGTCAAAAACATATATAATCCAGAACTGGCCCATACAGGTTTGATCACAAATACGTATGTGATTAGAATGTGTCATTAAAACGCTCACTTGATAATGTCGTAACAATGGGTTTCTGCCATCTATCACGGCTTCTGAACAACGTCACAGTGGTGTGCACTAAACCCTGTCAGCATGATGATGCTTATGGGTTGACTGGTGTACTGAAATTTTGTTACAATACAGAAAAGTTCGTTGTCTATTTTCATTTGCACTAACATCGCTAGGTTACGCAGTCATATAAACACAACTGGATGGGTAAACATTTGCATAGCACCATGAGTCCAAGTAGCATACATATTTGCAAATGTAGTGTTTACATTTTCCAAAAAACATTGTACCAAATAAACTCTTTACAACGCAACTTCTGAATTGTATATTTTTGTTCTTATATTGGAACATGATTTTTTGACCTAGAAAAATGGTATCAAGGATTGTTAGAATATGCCTTTAATTGTCTGAGTCTGTGATGAGGTCAGGGTTGTAAAGTGTGGCATGGTGGAGCCTGCTGTTTTATTGCCCTGCATTGCAAGTAGGAGGCTGATAAGGATGTAAACTGCTGTTCTCACTAGCGGAGAGTCTTTTTAACAATCTGAGACATCGATGACTCAACCACAACAGGCAAACCTGTTATGGTTGTGTGCCACATTCTTCAATTATAAAAATCTGGTAAACGCATTCTCCCAGGTAGGGAAAATCCGATGGTTTTAAAAGTGAAGATACCAGCAAATGGGCAAACATGTTCGCCAAACAGATGAGTTACAGTAAATGGCAGGTACACTTACCTGCAGTATGTCTTCCACTGCACTGTGAAACAGAGGCTACTGTACCATTACTATAGATATAGAGGGGAGTCCTGTGCTCAGGAAATGGGAAAACCCATCTATTTGGTGTTACGGGGGGGTATAATAGTTTGCCTGCAAAAAGTATATGGTGATGTATAGTAGTTCATATGTATAGTATTTAGCAGCTGCACCATCTGCACTAGTGAAGAAGTTTCCATCTTTGGTGACTCGTCTATCCCAGGTTTCGGCATCAAAATGTCTGACACCGTGACACACCCTGAGATGTTCCTGGCAGATCATTCTTCTTCCTCTCAAGCTCTGTCAACATGGGCCTTCATCAGTTGATCACTCATTCAAATATAGAGAGATTCATTACACCAGTCTTTGAATGGATTATACTATTTATTATAAAGCAGGAAATTCAATGCAATGAGAATCAATAATCGCAGTCGTCCATACGTGTTAACACAATACATGGCAGAATGACTGACATTCATGAACTACAATGAGAACTAACTACATCAATTAAAAAAACAGGAATAATGTGTTAATAAAAATAAAGTGACAGAAGAAGATAGGTTTCGTACAAATTAAAGGAATAATCTGCTGATAAAGATGTTACGTTTACTAAGAACAGACACACTTAACCAGTACGTGAATTATTGTATGAAGGTTTAGCTACGTTGTTCATCCTACTTAACCAAGAAGATAGGAAGGAGGGTAATGAGAAGAAACAAAGGAAGCAGTTGGTCTAGCAAAACTCTGGGTGCCGAATTTAAAAAACTATCGCCGCATCTACCAAAAGGCTGAACTTATTCTATAATAAAGAGTCCCATTATTATCTTGGTGCTATATATTAAGCTGATAATTAGACAGGGTTCAATGAGCTGAAAACTTTGGAATACGGCTAGGAAGGACTTCCTGGGAGATTACCCCTCATTGTCATGTTTTTTGGTTAAAGAGAAACTACAAAGATATCACTAAAACCTAAAAAACAAAAACAAAAAAAGCCTCATATCGATCTATATATGAGTTATCCTTATATCATTGTTGGTCTTAGGTGTGTGCTCTGGTTGGCCCTATTGGTTGTAAGGAAAACCTTCCTCCTTTGGGGTCCTCGTAACACTTGGACTCAACTAATAGTGGGGCTTTCTGAAAAATATTATAAAGATCATTTGTTTTTTACTTTTGTTCGATGCGGAAATTATTTTCACAAAGCTTAATTTGTCTTGATCTACCAATTTGAGTACATATCAAGAATGGTTACTCCCAATTTATTTTGACTGAAATACACATCAATATCAGGTATGTTATTCACCGATAAGGATAATCATGTTACCCACGTATGCCAATAAAGATTTTAATGTTAGCTATTCCAATATTGTCAACGGAGGCCGTGGTTACTTTGTCTTACAAAAAGAGGACACTGTTGCTCCGTGAAGTTAGGCGGAATGGAAACTATTTATGGTCATCACTGGCCCTAAGGAGTGACATGTGGCAGGATTTGCTTACACAAGTAGGATTTGCGGTACGGGAGATGTCTGGCAAGGTGGTGTTAATAAGCAGGCCAGTACTGTTGCATTGATCTTGTGGGAGAATGACAGCATGGGGTGAGACTCATTTAGACCCAAAGTGGGGGTAGTGTGTGTTAATGGCTTAGATCTGGGTCTCAGCGTTCCAATGTAAGAATTTATTACCCTGAGAGGAGGTAGCAGTGAAATCAGGCAGAAAGCAGAGTAGGGAATACAATTATATATACATTTCTGGGATATACCAACACATGCATGATTTAAGTAGAATTATCAACTACCCGACAACAAATTTTAAAAAACCAGACTTGAAATAAAATAACTGTGGTCTCAGTAAAGCGGGCTTGAGTAACTTTAATGGTGAAACTGAAATAGGTGTACTGTACATTGCAAAAAAAATAAATAACACACTTTCTCAAGAGAAATAAGAGAATATCACGGTGGGGTGTGCTCATGTTCTTATTTGAGTGTAAAAAGACAAAGATTGGAAGTGCTTAATTTTACATTGGTCATAAATAACCAGAGAAGTCCCCTCTCCTTTATCTATTTTAGTTATCCCCCTGTTTGCTTAAGCATATGAACTTGCAATGCATTATTAATTTCTAATCAGGTGTCCTGTGGGTTTTTTTCCATTTAAAATGACTATTATGATTTCCAGTTAATGGCCTGCATCCATGTCTCAAAGGGGCCTGTTCTGCACCTTGTGAGAGCCAGTCAGTCAGAGAAACTTGGCATACATACAATGCACATGCCACCAACTTTCCCAGCCAAGAAAGAAGAACGATTAACTGTAACAGAAAAATTGGCAGAAACCAGTGGGACACAGGTACACCCATCTAGTCTGGTCATGGAAGAATTGTGGCCAAAAAGCCATACCTCCGATGTGGAAACAAGGCCAAGCGACTCAAAAACAAAAACATAGGAACTGGGGTGCAGAAAAGAGTGGTCCAAGAATGAGTGTCTGCAGGCAACAGTGAAGCATGGTGGAGGTTCCTTGCAAGTTTGGGGCTGCATTTCTGCAAATAGAGTTGGGGATTTGGTCAGAATTAATGGTCTCCTCAATGAAACTTTGTATGTATTTGTCTGACAAATTTTACTGAACATGAACAGGTGATTTTGTAGTGATACTACAAGTGATACTCATTTTTTTATTTTCATAAACCACAAAACACATAAAAAGATTCACTTTCTTCAAAATATCTTAATCATAATGTGAACAAAACATGAAAACCTCAAACTGAAAGGGAAAAGGGTATTGAATGTATTCCAGGTGAAAGACAATGCAAAATCACTGAACATTATAGCAAACAGCATTGAAACATTTAGTTTCAATACAGTTTCTTGAATTTGAAAATCAGAGTTTTCTCCTTGTGAAATAAGTAAGTTTGACTGAATAGGACAATAGGAAAACCCCACAAGGATTTCAGCTTGTGTAGTTATTTACATCCAGGCGTTGGTGTCCTTCATTCTGTGCAGCCAATGGAGCGGGGCATGATCCGAATAGAGGTCAAAGTGTTCCCCCAGGAGGTTGTACCGGAGAGTCAGCACAGAGCATTTTATGGCGAGGCATTCCTTCTCGATGGTACTGTACCAACTCTCCCTGGGGCTGAGCTTCTGCTGATGTAGAGTACTGACCGGTCGCTCCTCCCCCTCCACTTCCTGGGAAGACACCACTCCCAGTCCTTTATCCAAGGTATCAGTCTGCAGGAGGAAAGATTTCGAGAAGTCAGGGCTAATAAATAGAGGACCATCACACAAGCATGCTTTAATTCTCAGAAATGCCACCTGGCACTGCTCCGTCCACTGGACCCTTTTCAGTGAGATCAGTCAAGGGGCTAGCGAGACTAGAAAAACCTGGAATGAACTGCTGATAGTAATTCGCTAGCCCCAGGAATTGCCTCACTTTTTTTGGACTCGGGTTTGGGACACGCCGAAATGGCCGGGGTTTTATCGGCCAGGGGACTGCCTCACCCATGCCCCAAGAGGAACTACAGGTACTGCACTTCCATCTGTCCAATGTCCATCTGCTCACTTCCCTGGGTTTGCAGTTAGCCCTGCCCTTTGCAGCGTCTTCAGGATGGCTTGCAGATGCTGCATATGTCACGGTCATTACTGTGATAATATCATCCAGATAGGCGGTGGTGTAGGTAGCATGCAGTCTTAAGAGCCTGTCCATCAGATGCTGGAAGTTCACCAGAGCCCCATGTAACCCAAAAGGAAGTGTAACGAATTGGTGTGATCCAAACGGACTGGAAAAGGCCATTATCCCACCGACTCCAAGATAGTTGCTGCCAGTTGTGCCTCCTCTGACAGCAATGCTAAGAGGCACAATGCCCACTCCTCCACCAGCCAGTTGCACACCCTGACAGTCTGAACAGTTCCAGGAATGCCTCCGGTACATCCTCTGGCCCCATCTTCTGTAGTTTGATGTGGGCCAAGGGTGTGGTTAGAGTGGGACCCGCTGTTGTTTCCCTCAGCAGCTCCATTAGGATGGGTTGATCCACTGCCTGTGATCACCTGTTGTTGACTGTCCTGCAGGCTGCAGAGAGCTTGATGCTATGATTCTTGTATCTGGGCTAGCTGATTCACTAATTGAACCAGCAGAGAAGGTTCCATCCTCAGTTCTCTTCTGTCCCAGGTTTTGGCACCAAAATGGCACACGCCAAGACACACCCCTGGGCGGAGAGAAGAGACATTTTATTAAAAATGCTGGAGCGGGGAAGACAAATAATAAAGGCAAACTAAACCAAACTAACTTTTTCAGCTCTGTATCTTCTTCGGATGTTGGCGCACACTGCTCTACTTCCCTTTTTTTTATCTTAACCAGTCGGCATGATCCTCGGATTGCTCTGCCTCCTCCCTGCAAACAGTGCCCGTCTTGCCACATATAGGTAAAAGAGAATTTACAAATCCCTGTTTTCTGTTTTTATTTACATTTTACATACTTTCGCAACTTTTCAGGAATGGAGGTTTGTAAAATAAGTGTATTTTGCCTTCACTTTCTAGATTACAACCATTTTATAGTGCAACAGGTACATATCCTGTCTTCCTAAAGGGTTAACATCTCTGTTCTATGATGCACCCTCATTTTACATGTTTTGAGACACCCTTGGTGTAAATAAGAACAGAAAGCTGCCAGTGCAACAATTGTATAAATAAATAAATAATAACTATTTAAGGTTGTCAATATGCAATCTGCACATGTTATAAGAAGTTATTATTAATGAATTAACTTGCCTATTTTTTAATTATTTTCTATCCTTGCATAAGATACTTTACTTCAGTAAAATATCCAGCAGTATAAATGCAAAATATGTAGATGTAAGCATGTTTGTAAAGCAAATAAATAACATTATCCTCAAATGTCATTAAATCTAGCAACAAATATGATGTGCTTGCAACACCGCTATCAAGGACACAAGTCTATTGTAACTGACCCCACTTCATATTCTGGTGACACAACGCTTTCCTTGTGCATTTGCAAGTCATTATGCTGTATATATCCGTATGAGTAACATTTCAATAACACATTTGAACTCCTGCCTCATAAGAATGCGAGCACTGTCATCACAACAAATGACAAACAGTTATAATGTATCTGTCTTCATAAATGTCAGGAAATGAATTTTTTTTTTTTTTTTGACCCCAGGAACATACTCTGAGAGGTATTGGTACTCAAATAAGGTGTAATCGGGAAGCTGCGACTCAACATGTCATTCTTTTAAAACATGAAAGTTCTTAACCTCCATCTGAACTCTGTATGCCAATTTCACAGTGAAATTAGCATCTGTGCAATTAATTCCGTCACAGATCATTTATGGATATCACCGATGGAATTGGTCTGTCAATTCTGTCTCTTCATTCTGCGTGAGCTCCCAAATAGCTCCAGAGTAGTTATTTGAAAAGAGAAACCTATTTTCTGAAAGCAAAAAAAAGATAAATAGGGTTCCATTGAAAAGTGCTGTCAGCAAATACTGAAATGTCAATAGCTCTTCCATCCTACTTTACAGCCACATTTGTGACAGTGAGTGAAAAAAAACAAACACTTGCACTTCACTTTGATTGCAGCCCTTACTGAAATGGCTTCATCCTGTCACTTCACCCAGATCAATGTCCATTTTCCATCGCCTTATGAGTGGGCTGCATGTGACAATCGGGAACTGTCACAGTGCAGTTTTATTACTCTGCCATGTCTTCATTTAATTTTGATGATGGGTCAGATTAAGAGAGGATAAATTCAAAAGCTTTATTACATCTCAGATTTGGAAAGAAAATTGAGAGACAATTAAGAGACAGACTCAATAAGATTCATTACAATGAAACCATTAAGGAAATGTGAGGCAAGTATACACAGATGAAATTGGTACTAGAGGAGCAATGCTATTCACGAGCACAGTGACGTTTTTAAGTGTTACTGCAGGAATGGATTGCAGTGGGGTAGGAATTTAAATAGGGTTGTGCATTGGAACTCTAAGGGCCAGAGTTGCAATGATTTCAGGGGCACATTCTGCCCAGGAAACATGCACCTTATGTATGAAACTGGTGCACAGGGCTTGAGCTGCAGTATGCGGCCTGTAGCATAGTGGTTAAGGTAATTGACTGGGTCACGCAAGGTTGGTGGTTCTAATCCCGGTGTAGCCACAATATGATCTGCACAGCTGTTGAGCCCTTGAGCAAGGCCCTTAACCCTGCATTGCTCCAGGGGAGGACTGTCCCCTGCTTAGTCTAATCAACTGTACATCACTCTGGATAAGACCGTCTGCCAAATGCCAATAATGTAAGGTGAGTAATCGCAAGGCAGAGGTGTTACTAGGATGTTATCTTTGGTTGGGCATTTGGATTATATGGGTGAGCAACAACAAAAATGTTGCTTTTCCTAAACAGGGTATGTAAAAAAGGGGATAGGGGCTACAATTATAGCATCCCATTTTTTGTAGGGGAGTCCAGGGCCATTACCCTGTGAAAAAGAAAAAAAGAGAGTTTAGAAAGAGTTTAGATTTAGATTTTATGATGAGCATTTGTATGATGAACTAGAAAGGAGAAATTGTGAGCAAATTTTGGTTTGGATCTTCAGCAGGCTACAGTATAATAGAATACACAGGATCAGGCTGCAGTGCCTGTATGATGAACATTTGCATGATGAACAAATGGATAAGATGCCAAGGATAGAACAAAATGGTATGAGGTTGAGGAATGGCGGAGAGCCAGGCACGACTAAGGGTAATCCCTAGTAAGCGGGCACGCGAACTAAACCCCGGGAGGTCGAGGAAACAAAAAACAACTTGGAGACAGCTCCGATCAAATAAAGAAAATAGCCCCAAAAAACGGCTAATGAAAATAAAGCAACCCTTAAAAACCAGGGCGAATAACACAACCAAAATGAGGGCTAAAAAGCGAGCCCTGTAACCCCGGACCGGGGATCGCCAAAATAAAAGTACAACCTAGTATAAAAGACTAGGTAAACAAAATAAACAACCGTGAGTCGCAGCTCCGGAAAACGCACAAACCAAAAAACATACCGGGGACAACGTCCCTCACCCACAGACTCACACAAGCCGAAAACAAAAGAGAAAAAAAACTAAAGAACCTACAGGAAGGTGTTCGCAGTGTACACACAACGAGCAGAACACCTTCCTTACCTTTTTCTTTTATTTTTTCTTTTAAATTCAAAACCCACAACCAGCACAATACCTGACTCCTCTGGCAGTGAGTCTACCGTGTGCTTACCAGCTTGGTGGCAGAGCGAACAGTGACACCAAAGCGTCGACCGATGGTCAAAGAGGGCTTTAAATACCTTCTGGAGGCACTAATGAGCACCAGGTGAAAATAATAAACTGGTGGCCACAACCGGTACTACCTCCCAACCCTGACAAATGGTGATGCCAGATTGTTAAGTCTCATCATTTTCAGAGTTTACGTTTTATTAGAAGATTTTGGAATTTTTCAGGTTTTATTTTTCATTAAAAAAACTGCTGAAAATCGGATGGAAAATATGACATTTAAAAAAAAAACGGGTTAATTGGATTATAATAATGAAAATTTAGGGGAGAAATCTTTTAGAGATAAAAAATAAGATAAGAAAATTCTAACCATTCTTTTAACTGTAGGCTTTTTTAATGTAACTATGATAGTGCACATTCCAGGAGATTGTAAACATTTCACCTGCTATTTCAACTGCACATTTAATGACGTTCGCTCAGTGACATATACAGGTAATAGGCCTAAGATTGCCTTAATAAAGTCATTCTCATATAAAATACGAATAAATCCTGTTTAATCCCTTAAACGCATGGCCAGAGTATGTTTTTTTGTTTTTTTTCCCATTCAATCTTTTTTAACCACGAAAGCAATAAAACTAACGGTTCTATTTGTATAAACTATTTTACATTGTTTTAGCAACAATGGTTCCATACGGTGAACAAGCATGGGGGGACCTCAACTTCTATGCATTTTAGAACTTCACAGACGACATGAATCAGGCTAAAACTTTTCATGCAGTTACTTTTTCCTGCTTCTGTCTCCGAAACATAGTTTGGAGATACAGGGGAACCAAACCACTATTCCTTTTTGATTCCAGGACCGAAGCTGCACTATTCACTCATGAACAACCTCGGGGTTACTGACTTACTGGTTTCTGTTGCAAAAACGAGTCTTGAGGCATTTGCTTCCTTTATTCCACCGAAGAAAATTACATTAACGCCCTTGTAGCTTTTCTCTGCGACCCACATGACAACCAAAAAACTCCACTCACTCGCTCACCATTCCCAGTGCAATACACACACGAACCAATCGGAACACGCAAAACAGAAACAATACAACAACCCCATGAGTCCCACTCTTAAAGCTACGTATCCTTATTTACCAACAATGGCAATGGTCCAGAGAACCAAATCCATAACCAAAAACATTTCAAAGGTGGAGAATCACCAATCAGAAAATCAAAAACATCAGCAATTGCCCATAGGTGACTTAGTTTATGTTTTTTCAGGAAGTAGCTTCAATGTAGTTAACTACTTTAAATAAGTAGCTTTAGTTTAGTTTAGTAACTACATTTCTCATATTGGTAACTGTGCTTAACCTTTTCCAGTGCTGGGTATTTGGAAGCTTAGTTAACTACATTTTCCAGGTAGCTTCCCCTACAGTAGCCTTGTAGCCTGTCATGTAATTGTGACACACTATGTAGCTTTGCCCCAGAAACCCCCCAAATCAATTAACAGAGTTGTACAGTTGGCACAAGGCAAAGCTTATTGTCAACCACTGCACCCATGAGCAGTGTTACAAAAAGTACCACAGCACATAATCGCACTGAGAGCAACCATTTACTTATTTTCATTTGTTTTCTATAAAGGAATCAAATTCGCTGAAGTCCTGTGTTCCTCTGAAAATATTCTAATCAGTGCAGCAGAGGTCAAGATAATGTAGAAGGTGCTTGTGTGAATTTCAAAGCCACAGAGACACCATCAAGGTGTAATGAAAAACAAATACCACAATCTAATAATAAACTACAACAGGAAATCAGAGATAAATATATGTTAGGTGGCAAACATTTGGCACATTGAGGTGGTGTCTAATATCACATTTGCCATTTTTATCCACCCAAACTAGCTCTTTGGCTCATCCATGCACCACCACATCATTGTGCCTTAACCCAGCCAACCAGCAGCTGCCCTCCCAGACAACCTTTTAACACCAACACTGGGATATTGTGCTATTATGGTGATCTTATCCATGCACACATTTGAACTTAATGTGGCAAACAACTCATCATGTCATACTGATGGGTTCTGAGATCTATGCACATTTTCAGGGATGCCCAGTGGAAAGAGTTAAATAACACTAAAATATGAATTGTTTATGTTTTTACAGTTTAGCATTGAACATCTAAGTCAGTGACCAACCCAGAACTACTTTCTATTTGTGTGTAAACTTCATGTCAACTATGGTAAAGATATCGACAGGCATTCAAATTCAACATGAGTTTCCCCCAAACTGCACCCAGATGTCCTCAAGTGTTCCTAAATATCTCCAAACACAAGACATCTGCACATCTTTTTGTTCAGACACATGGATGATTAGAAAAGCTTATTTTTCTATTAAAACAGATTTTCTGATTCAAAATGTAAATAAAATTAAATTTCACTTGTGTTTTATTGCACTCAATGAGCACTTTATTATACTATTTATTATACTTTTGACTTATTGGTCTTCTGCTGCTGTAACCTATCCACTTAGAGGATTGACATGTGTTCAGTGATGCTCTTCTGCATACCACTGCTGTAATGGTTATTTGTGTTACTGCCACCTTCCTGCCAGCTTCAACCAGTCTGGCCCTTCTCATCTGACCCCTCTCATTAACATTGACATTTTTGATGCAGAACTGCTGCTCAAAGGATGTTTTGTTTTTCGCACAATTCTCTGCAATCACAGGAGATCAGCAGGTTCTGAGATACTCAAACCACCCAGTCTGGTACCAACAATCATTCCATGGTCAACGTCACTTAGATCACATTTCTTTCCCATTCTGACATTTGTTCTGAAAAACCATTGAATCTCTTGATCACATCTGCATGCTTTTATGCATTTAGTTGCTGACACATGATTGGCTGATTAAATATTTGCATTAACAAACTAGGGTACAGGTCTACCTAATAAATTGTATAGAAGAGTATGTTTTCATAAAACATGCCCAAAATGTCCACAAAGCTCTCCAAACAGGATTACTCAACCTAACACTTTCTAACAAATCTGCATCACATTTAAAATAGTTAGCTCTGTTAGCCAGTACAATTACAGGTTTACATCTATACCAAGTCCAAATCCTGTAATTACAGTCTATATATTCATTCTGCTATGCAAATGCAGTGATATTCCTAAACTGCCTGTCGCCTGAATATGACTCATACCTTGTTGGAAAGGTATGTTTTACATTAGTCCAGTACTGAAATTATGAAACAAATAGTTCAAGACTGCATTTGCTAAGGTATAGTCCAGGCAAAAACATCATATGTATGATATAAATATAAACGCAACAATATATTGTACGTTGACAACACAACCACAAGGGGGCAGATGGATGGGGTAGTAATTCAGTTGCGTAAATATGCATTTTTCTTTAACATCCAAAAACACTTGTGCTGTGTCCCAGCCCCATTTCCGCAGATGGGAGCATAATGGGCGAAGCTGGTATGGTATGGTATTACCATGGTAATCTTGAACCCAGCACTGCTGAAATTGTACATAATTTCTCCAGGCAGTCTTTGGCTATTTTAGGGCTTGGAAGCTACAGTATGAAGCAGTCTGAGCAGAGTTTCTTAGGGTAAATGAAGCAGATCCTTATTCAAGGACATTCGCAAAGGAACAACTCAAGTCCAATAGACATGGGTATGGATCCTGAAAAAAGCTGAAGAGCCTCACAGTCTCACCATTGAGCAGTTTGTCTGAAAAGTTTGTCTTTTAAAAAAATTCTAACTGGGCAAAGGCTGCATATGAATAAAATATGAATAAAGCAGTGTGGGTTTTCTTCCCTTATGCAGGCAATCCTCCTTATCCAGGAAGGCCTTATGGGTGAAGCATGTGAAGCATATTCCCGGCAATCTAAATTAAGGTGACATTGCATTATCTGTGTGCTTGTCACAACCGAGTAACAAATGCTCCTGATTTACACACTCTGCCATTTATTCAGCTGATGTGCTTTTTTGTTATTTTTTGTATGGAGAGTCTGAGGTAAAGCACCTTGCCAAAGGACGCAGCGGTGTCCTACCAACGTCCTACCGGCCATCCAGATCCTATGACCTTCAAGGCCAGAGTCCAGCACCCTGACCATTAATCCAGTTCTTGCTGACATGGCACTCTTTACTATTTTAAATATATGCCGTGATAGGAGAATTAAAACACCAAAAAATGCTTCAGATCAGGTAATACTTTTTTGGTGAGTGGAACAAAGGACTTTTCTTTCTGGCAAAACAGCGGGGCCTGTGTGCAAAGCTGAAATGCATATCAATGCACAGCCTGAAACTATTCAGGATGGGAGTGAGCTGATTCCTTAGTGGCTGGGTCCCCCACCAAATGCTTTCTAAGCTCTTTCTAAGGTGGCATGTCAGCGGGTATTTTAGTTAGTTCAGTGGCTGTTTGTTAGCTGATGGCATCCCATTTCCCATTTCAGAGTACATTTTGCAGTGACATTCTGTCAATGTGCTCATCCATGCAGGTGGATTACATTGTTCTTCCTTGCTAACAAACACTGCTAACAAATTTTCTTCAACTTAACGTGATCCATTATCTGACCTGAGCTTGCTCATTACATAGATACCTGCTGTAACTCCTTTCTTTAACCCCTCAAAACACCAGTCTCCTTAAAATGATGAAGGAATTTTGCAGTGTTGCATTGTGTCATCTGAACATTTCATTAGATTTTTCTGTGTATAAAAAATAAATCGCATATTTTTCTAATTCTGTCTCCATGTAATTGCGTTAATGATAGTTATGTGACCAGTCTGCAATTATAGTGTTATTCAACTGGTTTGACGTCCATGTTTTGACAGTTGTTATTGTTTCTTTTACACCAAACCATATTCATATTCTGGATGTTTTTTTCTTCTTCCGTGCACTCTGAAACTATATTGTCAGCACAGCCACTTAATTGGTAATTATATTTCATGAGTGAAATTAAGAGCACTTCTTTCCAACTCAATAAAATGATTCAGAGAAGTATATAATCAGCTCTCTCTACAGTGGCATGGTCTCATTAGACAGAGATAAAAATCCTTTACAGTATTTATTTTGCATTAGTTGGAAATGAGGGAGATTTAAGTAAACAATCAACAGCCTGCTCATCTTCCCCAGCTATAGACACTAGTTACCCATCTCTGTGTCTGTGAAATGCCAAAAAGCCAAATACTCTCCATCAGAAATTAATGCCATCGGACACTCTAGAATACATGTACACAGAATCTAACATACGTAGCCATGAATGCTGGAAACAGGTGCAGGTGAACTACAGAAAACTAAGGATCATAGTACTCTGGAGAGGTGGAGTGCTGAGTGACATTCCAACATTTGGCCTCCGCCTCAGCCTCATTGAGGAGCATGGAATGTGGGTACGAAACATCATTCAACTACAAAGGACCTTGATAGGTCACACAAATCACTCACCTTGATTTTTCGGGCAGTAGCTTTGAAGAAACCTCCCGGTTGGTCCTCTCCACCTGCCTGTATGCCTGTGGCTGGTATTCGGACATGAAGCTCACCGCAACCCACAGCTTCTCCATGAAGGCTATCCATACACGTGATGTGAATCGGGAGCCACGTTCAGACACAATGTCCTCTGGAAGGCCCTGCTCTCGGGTGGATGGTCAAATGAAGAGTGAAATAGCCGTGAACATAAGAACTGGTCACTGTCTCCCCTCTCACCCAGATGGCATTACCCCACTCCAAAGCCCTCCCAGTCAGGAGTGAGATGGCAGTAGCCACCTTGGATGCTTCAGACGTGGGTGATCCAGACTGGTAGACAAAGAACAGGGAGTATTGGAAGATAAACCCCCTGCACTTCAAAGGACTGCTGTCATACCTATCTAGGAGTGACAGTCGGGCATTAGAGACTTAATTATTACCTATACACTTAATGTATAACAGAGAACAGAGATCATTTCCCACACTCTTCTAACACCAAAAATGTCAATCTAAAATATTGGATGGGAAACAAAGTACGGCTGAACTGGTATTTAGTGAATGAAAAGTCAGTTAACAAGAAGCGAGAAACAAGAAAGAACGAAAAAAAGAAAGAAGTACCAAGATTCCATACACTGTAATAGGATATTGGCTTGACATTTGTAAATAAATCTGGAGATATTGACTCAACCTCAAGCGCGTGTTCATTGCAGCTGGTACACTGTAACACTTATGGATCCCGGGTGGTTGAGAGAAGCATCTGTTGCTATTTCACATCAACTCTCTCCTGTGCTCTACATATTCTCCCCACATCGCAGGACGATCGATACAAAGCCAGCACAATGTGAATTGCAAGTTTGTCGGGAGGGAAAAAAAAAGGGTCAATCTTTTTCCATCTTGTGAGCCTCCCGACTTCTTGATTGCCTTTAAAATGCCAATGTCGGAGTGAGCTACTCCATCATTTCGCTCGTATTGATCAACAGTGCGTACAGGTATGTCCATGCCATGCACAATATTACGCTTACATTTTTACACCCTGACCTAAAGCGCGAGACAAAAACTGCAAAGGGATGGCTGAAAAAGGTTAGCATTCTGGAATAACCCTGTCAAAGCCCAGACTGTTGTATGACCTGGAGATTGCTGTCCAGAGATGCTCTCCATCTAGGAGTTTAAGGCAAATCTTTGTGGAGGAATCAGAGTAATAGACATACAAGAGAAGTCTCTTGCTAGAAAGTATTAATTCTGTGAGTTTAATATATCTTTAAGTGAGAAATGTAAAGGTTTTATTTGTATTTGATCTTATTTTTTGAATAAAAATAATTATGTTTTGCGTCATACGTGTATTGAGTCTGTGTGGGTGAAAGAACAAAAATATTTGAATTCATTAAAATTTGGACACAACAAAATGTTTGGGGAGTATATTTCGGGGTGGTATAATTAGCATTTACCTAGCTATTTAGCCGTTCATATTTTCTGCTAAATAATATACATACAACAATTTTACATGTATTTTTTGTAAAATTGTTGTCCTTCCTGTCAATCTGAACCAATGGAAAAGGTTTATCTTTGTGTATACACATCTATATGTGTGTACATACATCTATATGAACGGGCTGTACGTAAAACACTCTCTGAAGTGTCAGATAAATGCCAAAATGTAAAGAAAGAAAGTATTCTCTCTTGGCACTTGAGGGCACAGAGAATTCATTTCAGCTGAAGATGCGCTTATTTACAAACACAACATAGCACTTGCCATATTTTGTGTACATTGTCCCTGATGACAGATCACATCGTTGATCCTCTTGCGCTCTGGTGCAGGCAGCTGCTCATGAATATTCTTTCTTATTTTTTTCAAAAGCACCTTCTCCCCCTGCCAGTTCTATATTGGTGTTGAACATTGTTAGAATCTTCTAGTAGATGTCTGACCAAAATATAAATATAGCATTTCCTACATTACATTACATTCAGCAGAAGCTCTTTTCTGGGGATGGGCATTTTCCAGGAGCAGTAGTCGTGGGGTTGAGAGGGGAAACTATACATAATCGAAAGGGGTGGGTTCATGACAGCATCATGACTGAGAGGAGTGACTACGGAAGGTTGCAGCGTGGAAAGATATGGCTATGGTGTAGTATTTGAAGATTGATTGGATTTTTGGTCCATTAACTGCCCTGTAAACTTGTACCAAGGCTTTACATTTTATGCAAGCTGTAACAGGCAGTTGACTGGAGAGGAAAGGTGTGACTGGCTTGCCAACAAGAATGGATGGCTTACCAACAAAAAAGCATAATTGCAATGAAAACATGTGGTTCAATAAACTATTAATCACAAAAAACTATGTTATAAGTTAAATGTTTGCAATTTGTGAAATTAAATTGATCAGCCCTAACGTTATCATCAGCCTGCTCTCCATCAAGGTATCAGCACAGGTATCAGCACAGATCTCTTGACAACTGCGTACTGTACACCAAACAAAATGTGCTCACCACTGGGCAAATTGTTTAAGATTCAAACGTCTCAAAGATTTCACAATCTTAGAGTAGTTCAATATAAAGTGTATTGGCAATTTTGCATATTAAAGTTTGTGGCAATATACTTATTTTGCACTTAGTCATTAAAACATACTTAAAACATAGTTTTCTGTGATTAAGTTTTTACACCTGGAACTTCAATATGTCATTGTAAATATGCATTCAAAATTTAAATCCTTGGCTGAGAACTTACATGAAAGAATCTATTCGGCCCACTAACATAGACTCATTGTGTTCCGAACACTGCAAATTGAATTATGTATAAATAAGAAATTGTTAAAACTTGGTACGAGACACATACGCGATCTCAGCACACAGTGACAAGGTAATGATGCTCCCCTGAGACAGTGTGGTGGGCAAGGTGTTGCTAACGAAGGACTACTAACCTGGCAGGCTTATACTGCTGGGCCAAAAGTGTTCCTTGTTAAATTGTTCATGCATGTATACACACCATTTTATACAGACGCTATCAGTTTTTAATTTATTTAAGATTAACCTCATAAAATTTTTTATAGAGATTTGCCTGCATAACAGAGTGCAGAACTGGAGTAGTTTTATGGCCTTCCAAACAGAGGCTTGGGTTGGTTTTTTTAGCATTTACTCTAGAATTATTGGTCCAATCCACAAAAATCAATTTTATGGGTATCCATATGAAACAGAAATGATGGAACGTAGCAATGCCAAAATCAGTACTTGGTGAGCCCGTTGGCATTGTAGTAAACCTTTGAAATGGCATTGATATTGGTTTTGTGAAAAATCCTCTATTTTATTGTCTAGTATTTTGTCTTTTTGACATATTACTTGATGAATTCATACAGTATATGTCTCCAAGTTCCAACCTATTGTTGCACATGCGCAGCTTTTATGAGAAAATAGAAAACGATTGAGTAGGCACATATCCAATGAGTAATCGATCAATCCACTACTAATACCCATCCCTATCATCAATTCTTCTCGTAACCTGACTCCAAACCTTGATTGCTCTATCAATGGTAAAGGGTGTAAACTGTGTAACACACTGCTCTGTGTAAGATCTGCTCACTGGCTAAAATGTAATGTAAAAAGTAATGAACTCCCTGAGATTGACTTGTTGGCGCTTCCTTTCACAGTAGGTCCAAGCAGCTGTGTAATAATATATATATATATATATATATATATATATATATATATATATATATATAATTATTTTTTTCCTGTTCTGCCAAGTCTTGCATCAAAGATCATTATGAATCATGAATCTGATATGAATAATAAGGTCATTTACATAAAATGATGTTTTTGGTGGTCATGAAAACCCAGCTCTAAAGCTGTTTTCTAAAGCAGTATGCAGACCTGCCTTGAACACATCCTTGTATTTGATATTGGGACATTGTTCAGGGAAAGAAAAAAAATACATATACAGTATATATAAAATATGTTGAGACAGGCTGTTTCTCAAACATTAAAAAAGAAACCATACCATACTGACAGAAGGGGAGCAATCTTTTATGTGTATATATATATCATTGGTATCCATTTATCAAATTCTGCAAAGCATAGAATCACTCACTTGAGTAGTGTACACAACAGACAGAATAAATAATACATAATGAAAGGTTAGACACGAAGTATTGTACACAATAATGTATTTTGACAGATTTGGGTTGTGTTTCAATCAATGTTTGTCCTTCCATTTTTGTCCTTTTCATCACAGAGTTTGGCAAGTTCAGCAATCACTAAAACAAACTTGATGAAGAGAGTGCACTTACTTGTAAATCAAATTTATTGACACATACTGATAGAGCACAAGACATTGTCAACTTCAGGAATTGAGATGATGTCCTTTAAATGTCTACTCCACAGAAAGGGATTAATGTGAGAAATGGGTGTCATATAAGATTATTTTTATTTGTGAGCAAACGGCTCCCTCCTCTAGGTAGTGGCCCATTTGCCCAACTGAAAGACAATAACAGTTGGGCATATAATGTTCCTTGACTTTCATGGAAGTGACCAACAAATACTGAAGTGTTAAACATACACTCACCAGGCACTTTATTAGGAACATTTTAACTTTATTACACCTACTTATTCATGTGATTATCTAATCAGCCAATTGTGTGGCAGCAGTGCGATGCATACAATCATATAGATATGGGTCAGGAGCTTCAGTTAATGTTCACATAAACCATCAGAATGGAGAAAAAATGTGATCTAAGTGACTTTGACCGTGGAATGATTGTTGGTGGCAGACAGGGTGGTTTGAGTATCTCAGAAACTGCTGATCTCCTGGAATTTTCACACACACTAGTCTCTAGATTTTGCAAAGAATGGTGCAAAAAACTAAACAAAAATCCAGTGAGCAGCAGTTCTGCAGACAGAAACACCTTGTTAATGAGAGACATCAGAGGAGAATGGCCAGACTGCTCAAAGCTGACAGGAAGGTGACAGTAACACAAATTACCAAACAGTGGTATGCAGTCGAGCATCTCTGAACACACGATGCGTAATAACTCCAAGTGGATAGGCTACAGCAGTAGAAGTGAATAAAATAAGTCAAATACCTAATAAAGTGCTTGGTGAGTGTACATGACTCCCATTTATAGGCTACATCCTATGCTAGGTGCTGGAAAAAAGGGGTCGGCAGAACACCGGTCTTTCCATAGATGTATTTGTGATAATTGATCACATGCCAATGTATATCTTCGTATCTTCCATTGACATTGTAGCTGTCTGTGTGCTTATATATTAATTGATTGCACCAAACTCTATGAATAGATAACAAAACTGGTTTTTCGCCTGCCTCATGTTACCTATTGATCTGATCAAATCAGAACCTGTACCATGTTGGAAGATCATGATTGTTCAATATAAAATGAAACATTCAATATAAAATGCACATAATATTTATCGCAACAACAACGGCAGTCTTGTTGTTTCAAGGAACAAATGTAGGTAGGTATTTCCCTCGTGCCAAACCTAGGTGGTAGCCAACGATGCTACCCAGTTTAACTGAAAAAGCTAGGTAACATGAAATCCAAACTAGAAAACTGTAGAAGATAACGATTTGCTACTGTTACAGTATATTAAATGAAAAGACTGGGAAAAAGCTACAGTCCTTACCAGGCAAAATAGGGAATGACTACAAACACCCCCCCCCCAATTGGGGGTCTTGAAAAGCAGAGTTCACAGGTGAATTTTGTGGTAGTGGTAGGAGTGCAAAAGATTTCTCAAGGCATAATTAGGAATATTCAGGATAATTCAAGCAAATGCAGCAATTGCTTGCAAGATGAGCAACGGAAGCAGATCATTCATTACCTGTCATTCCTTTCACCTGTGTCCCACTTCCTGATTGTTTCACACAACTGATTGTTATTCCTTCTTGTTATCTGTGTATTTATACCCCTCTGTTTGTTCCACTTGTTGTCAGATTGTCATGTGCTTTAGCCATACTCTCAAGCATTTATTTCTGTCTGATCTCCTGGATTTTGACCCGCTGTTTTTGGACTTTCTTATAGTGTCTAGCATAGGCTTGAGCTAGACCTGCTTTCTTCTAGCGTCTAGCTTAAGCCAATTTGGACTTTGCATACCTGTGTGTGCTGCCATGTTATTACAATTAATGCCAGAACCTACATCATACGTACTGCCTAAGCCTGCTCCTGTAATTTCCAACAAGGTTAGTCAGTCAGTCAGTCAGGGCCACTGATTCTGGGCAGGGTAAATAAGGCACTTTATCAGAATTGCCTTGTTTGTATTCAAACAGACTTGATTTATTCAGAACTCATCCATATGCAGGTCATGTCTCTATCAGATGCCAATATGGTGGACCACACCAGCTAACCCACTGTCACGATGAAAGACCATTTCTGAGCAAATACCATAGGTGATACCGTTAACCTCAAATGTATGAGTGCATGACCTGATTTCATCAGAATGAGCATAAAAAAATGTTAAAAGAAAAAAATGTATACATATTGTGTGTGTATATACATTGGGTCAAATTCATTTTGTAAATATGTCTTTTTTGTAAAAATAGGTTTTTTAATAATTGTGGACAGCCATGCTTATAATTGTTGGAAATGTAATTATTTTGCTCTTATATTATTTTAATGTACAGTGAGCTCCATAATATTTGGGACAAATCCATTTTTTATTTAGATCTGTCCTCCACAATTTTAGATTTAGAATCATCAGTAAAATTAAAAATGTATATTCGTACTGATCATTTCAATCCATTGTGGAGCTTGTCCTGACTTGAGACAAGTTGCACAAAATCAGCATAATTCCAACATTCTGCATCTTGGCAGTTTAAACAAATTGAGAGTTTGAAGGCTTTTCCTATGAAAGACCAAGATGAGCACATCCAAGCTCAAACTAAAGTGGAATATATAGATACAACAGCAAAAGGTTATTTAAAATGTTAGTGTTTCTTTGTCATCTCAGTGCATTGTTACATGCTTCAGTAAATGAGGGATACAATGTATGCTGAAAGCAGATGCTTCCATACAAGTGTGTTAAACCGTTAATATCCTAGCTTGTTCACGGGTGTCACAGTTTCTGAGCAGTTCCACTTGGCAATTAATTTGGCTACTACTGCTGGAAAAGATTTTAGTGAGTTCCAAAGTGAAATGTTTGTTGGGACATACTTAGCAAGTGCTTCAGTGACTGGTCAAGTGTATAATCCTTGACCATGATGTCCATGTTTTGGTTCAAGATGTTAGGCAAAACAGATGAGCATCAGTAGACTGTAAATATCAGTCTTGTGAACAGGCAGTTTCAATAGGAACAGCCATTCAAGAACTTTGCACAGAGGGATACAGTGGTTGCTGTTTCCTCACTTACCTGTACCTACATATAAATAATAACTAATTCCTCAAATGAAAGATTCCTGCAGCAGCACTGAACATGTACTGCAAGCATTTTCTTGACAGCAAGAATGCTGGACTAGTGAGCAGTTGACTGCAATGGCAGGCATTTGCCCTATGGCTTTGCATGCACCAGGGGTCCATCTTGCCCTTTTCACTCATGCCTTGCATGTAGGGGAAAAAATCTAACCACATCAAGCACATTTAAACATTGCTAATCATTACCAATCGTCAGTTGTTTGCTAAGGTGGACAGACATTATTTAATTTGTTTGAGAAATCATCTAAGACTAGCTATTGAATTGCTGAGATGTTGGATAAGACAAAAAAAGCCATACCCAATTACTAAATCCATAAACACATTAATACGTACACCATTACTCCAATCTTATTCGGGAAATTCAAGTACTGTGGCTACAGCCCATATATCTGGGTTCCACAAGTAAGTTGATTTCCCTTTTTGTTCTCTAGCTCCAAGCAACTAGCTAAAGCCACTGCCCTTTCAGGCAGGTGACTCACTGCATACATCT
The DNA here is from genome assembly GCF_963514075.1 of Conger conger. Classification (NCBI taxonomy): domain Eukaryota; kingdom Metazoa; phylum Chordata; class Actinopteri; order Anguilliformes; family Congridae; genus Conger; species Conger conger. The sequence continues at coordinate 27,879,463 of NC_083763.1, read as the reverse complement.
CCGAAAGGGACCAAACTCCATCAGCAGCTGTACATTTCCCCTATGCCGGGCATCAGGAACTCACTGTCCTCATGAGCTGAGAACTGCTGGTTTTCTACCTTCCTTTATTATCTTGGAGTCAGGTGTGAAGACAGTCAGTAGCACTAATTACCCAGGAGAAAAGAAAAGCAGAGCTGGATTTGGATTTGCGAACCCTACCCGAGGCCTCCACACATATGTGACACAGACAAAATTAAGGTGCCGAGTTCAGTAGAACCGCTGAACAAATTAGACACAGGTGGAAAACCCTGAAAGCAATGTATTTAAATAAGACTGTCGATGTTAATGTGTTAACTCATGCAATTAATTTTCATTACAATTATTACAGTAGTTAAAGATAGGATGATAGATGGGAAATTAGAGGTTATAGAGGACCGCCATTACAAAAATAAGGAAATGCTATTAATTGCATTAAAATGTTTGCTCTTTAACAGTGACAGCCATAATTTTAAGGTAAGGAAAGAAAACGATACAAGTTCATTAAAGTGAATTTTAAATGCTTCATGCACATGGACTAATTATTAAGACACTATGTTTGGTACCAACTGAAGGATGTAACAGGGATATACAGTATGTGTCCATTTTCTTTGATTCTGTCATCATAACATCATTTTCACTGGGGGTACACTTTATATGATGGTGACATTCATTAAATACTCTTCCCTGACTTGCTAGAGCCCCTTGAGAGATACGCCAATTAAACATTGCACTTACTGTACCTGGATGATTAGATGGAAAGTAAGCCATATAAACTAATTGCAATTCAAAATATGTCATGCGTGCACAAGCAGCTGTCCCCAATTTTGCCAGTGTCAACAATGACTGTCATTATTAATATCTATACACATTTATTCCACAATGATGGTAAGACTTTGCTCACTGTGTTGTGCTTACCATTTCATTTTAACACATATTTTAAATGAAGTTATTGTAGCATTACTGCAGTTATTTCAGATTATGTCACATAAATTCTGACAGGACCAAGGTTTGAGCTATTCGCTTACAGTTAATTCATTTTACATTCATTTTACACTCTTTTTTTCACTAGTTCTTTAAATTTAACAGATTTGTAGCTGTCATATGTTGTCTGGACTCCCTGTTATGCCATAATGAATACAATATATTAATTATGCAGTGTGCTTATTTGCCTCACCTGCAGGCTATCTGTTGATTATGAGCAGGTAATGCTGTTATGTTGATGGAATCAAAGAGAACGGACTCATACTGTTTATGTCAAGTTGCATATATACCCAGTGTGCAAATAGTTTTTCTCCGTTAAAGGTTATTGACTTTTTTTTTTTTGGTTTTAGAAAGCTGTCTCAGTTCAGAATTGGCAGATTTACACACTTGTCTGCACTTGTCAAGTCAAAATGACGTGTATGATTTCTGCCCCCTCGTTTATGAGCTCAGGAGCGCCACTGATCAATTCTGCTCAGCAAAGACTATGGGCATTTTAGCTAATGACATTGAAGAGTTTATTTGCCTGCGTAATGAAACCATAGCATTTTCAATATGTAAAGTGAGACTGTTGCGCTTTGGCAAAAACTGTTCCTGAGATTTTCTGCCAAAGAAGGTTGGCATTTTACAACAAACAATGCACAAATGGCGTGGGATGTGTATTGTACTGTTTTTATGATCTTCTCGACCTGCAGCTGTCTGAGGAGAGCGCGAGAAGAGGTTGGTTGAGGTTGAGAAGTGCAAACAAGTGTTGCATAGTTTAATAAGCAAAATACAGTATTTTACACCTCACGAAACCCATAATAGGCGGCACGGATGGTGCAGTGGGTAGCACTGCTGCCTCACAGCAAGGAGGTCCTGGGTTCGAATCCCCGTCGGCCAGGGCCTCTCTGTGCGGAGTTTGCATGTTCTCCCCGTGTCTGCGTGGGTTTCCTCCCACAGTCCAAAGACATGCAGGTTAGGCTGATTGGAGAGACTCTTTCTACTTTAAAATTTTTTCCTGATTTTTCCCTTTTTCTCCCAATTTGGTAGCCAATTGTACCTCGTCTGATTCAATTGGAGGTAGTCGTATTAGATCCCCGTCCCTTGGCGGCCCGAATGAGAGCGACACGCCTTCTTCAAGCCGTCTCGTCTCGTGCCCGTTGCCGTGATTCCGAGACTCCCAAGGTTCTTATTGAGCGGCGATCTAATAACCCTGCCAAGTCCCTCCCTCTGGAGCAGCGAGCCAATTATTGCTGCCCCACGTGAGCCGGCCAAACCCCGGCCAAACCCCGGCCAAACCCCGGCCAAACCCCAGTCCCCGGTGTGCAACTGCAGCAAACTGCAACCGCAAGTCTGCTGCGTCTTAGCCTGTTGCGCCACCGCGGTTTATGCCTGTATTCAAAAGGGATTAAGAATAACCATTTTATTTTGGGTATGTCATTTTCAAGCTTGTGTCAAGAAAAGGGGTGATGCAATCATGGCAAACATCTACAACACCAGTGTGGTGCAAAAAGTGAAGGGGTCTGAATAATTTCTAAAGCCACTCAGTTTGTTTGCTCAGGATAAGATAGCTGGGAGCAGACATTGGCAGTGATATGTTGCCCTCTCTTTTATTCCAGAAGTTGCAGATTTGATTCCCAATTGTAGCAGAGCTGTTTTGCCCTTGAGTGTATGGACCTTTCCTGAATTGCTTAAGAATAATGTCTGACAATATAAATAGATAATGTCACAATTTTCTACTGCACTGGCTGCCCGGGACATTACTGTCAAAGCAAATGAATACATTGATGTATAAATTTACTCCAGGGGGTGTGAGGCCACCGTGCCCATGCTGTCCATTCACAAAACCAGGAAAGGGAATGCTGAAAATTGGACACACTTGGAAAACAATTGGAATATTATTGAAGCCTTCTACCTTCTACCTTCTACCTTCTTTGAGTAGTCCCTGTTTTATTGGACGAATGCTCATCATGGGGATGTGGTCTTCACCCCTGTAATGGGTGTACACAAGTCACATCTATATTGCCCTGTGAGGAAAGAGTGAGATTTTCCTCCTTTGACTCTGCCTCAAAGCAGACAGGCAGAATGGGCTGTCAGCCCCCTCTATCTGTCTGTCTTCTTGTGTTCCTCTGATTATTAGCACTGAAGAATCTGCTTGCGGTGCCATAATGAAATCAATAGGGAAACAGCAACAATAATCACAATGCAATCCCAGTAATGTCGCAGTTGATAATTGCTGTTCTGCATTTGAATAGAACTAAGCGCAATCCAATCACTGAAAGCCATGTAAGAGTCGCTGATGAATGATCCTAGAGCATTGGTGTGGATATCTGTGCGTGCTTGCAAGTGTGTGTGTGTGTGTGTGTGTATGTATGCGTATATGTACGTGTGTTTGCTAGTGTAACAGACCATTATGTAACTGATATTCCCTTTGCCAAAGAAAATAAATAAAAAAGGTTTGGTTCTGATCCATCATCCAATAACAGTCCTTAGAGCACAGCTTTCAGCTTTGGATCATAATTCCTAAATTGTACAATAAGATGGCACAGGGCACACACATCGTGCCACATGCAGCTCTATGATAAGGGCCCGCACGAGCAGCCAAGCTGGGAGAAAGTGCACATACATATCCAACCTGCACTGTCTCTCATCAAAGGCATGTTTCACAGGCCTCACCTCGGTGGGAGGATTAATCCTCTTTCAGACATTCAGACACTCAACTGTGTTATGACAACAGCTCAACATAAGCACGATATCATTGTACTGTAACACCAGAATAATTTTCTTGTGGGAAACTAAAAACATAGTACACAGTAAACTGCACATATTCCCATTTGTGTGTGTGTGTGTGTGTGTGGGTCATGGCGTAGGCGACTGGCTACAGAAACACCCGAGCGCAGTATGATAACATCTATCACCTTTTTAAAGATCCAGGCGCACATCATAGAACCGTTGTAACTACCGGCATTAATGTGGTAGATGCACATTATAATGTCATGGAAACTGTCTGGATTGTTTGCATATGTTGCCTAAATTGCACTCTCCTTTTTTGTGATCATAAATAATGGAGATGACTGATGACTGTCTGGACATATGAACTGCTTGATCACAGCTCCTGTTGTCCTTCTACTGCATGTGTTACATTACCAAATCGCATGCTAATCTACTCCAGTTACACTGCTAACATAATCACTACCACCGAATTCTGCTTATGCAGGCTGGACACTGAGGGACATTTCTCCCTTGTGAGGAGAGGGGCCATTATCTTACAATGTCATGACTGTGTACATAAATAAACACACACACACACACACACACACACACACACACACACATACAAATCTGTATATCTTAATAAGAACCTTGAATAAAATTCCAAGAGGATGTCATGTGCATGGCAAGTAAATATCTCCTCCTCTTTCTTCTTCTTCTTAAAAACACAATGTGATGTTCCAGAGACTTGAGACGGGTGATAAATGCCAATGTCTGGAGACTTTGGCGAGCACAAGCACATCTCACAGTCATCTGTGAGACTCGACACAAAGGCTGAATAATTACATCTTGGTCTGGAAGATGATAAACTGATGCTACTCGAAGAAGATGCTGCTTGCTGGTAAAAGTGACAACACCTGGTGGTATATTGGACATGGCTGATGTTGGGACTAACAAGTCGGTCGACGCAGGGAGACTTGTCAGATTGAGGCCATAAGCAGAACTGATTGACAACAATGTCGGCATAAATCACTTTATCCCTCGTGGAGGTGAAGCTTTGTTTGCCCTGTGCCCCAATTGGATGGAGCTGACAGCCTTATATAGTCAAATGCTCAGTGTTAATCACCTCTAAGAGGCCAACTGGATAAAATGTACTCTTATCAAGGATTATTTAATACGTTCTGTGTAGATATGCCACTGTCCCTTGCTCTCACCTGCTCAATCACCATCAGTAACTAGCTTGGCCAAACATAACAGCAGTACCATTCTTTTGGCCAAAGAGATGGCCAAACCAACGAGGGCAACCCTCTAAAAAAATATTTCAGCTTCTGTTTAAAGTGACTGTAAAGGTAAATCTATGTATTAAGCATCAGCAAAATTAGATAAATCAAATGTATTGTAATATCAACATATCAGTGTATTTCCATCTATTCCTATGTGGGGATTGAATAGCTAATCTCCATGCAAGGAGATCCCGACAAGGGATTTTTTTTCTGTGTGCATCTTGCTGTTTTTCCGATCTTAATCCCGCTTAATCCCTCTCCCAGTCTCCCTCCTTCTCCAATACAATTTACTTGTCGGACGAGTTGAGGAGGGAGGTGGAATGGTGAGGCAGTTCATACAGAATTTATGTCTGACTTGAAATGTGTGTTATTATAGTTTTACTATCCACTTTACAGTCACTTTAAAGATGTGATGGAAGTAGACAGACGGGAAAATCATGGGAGAGGAGTCGCAAGATGCTCCTATTTCGACTCTCCATACACAGCTGTGGAGATCTTGATAATATTGATTGCTGGTGGAGACTAGTGTGAAGGGAGGTATAAGCTGTCCCTTATAGGCCACCAATTCAACAGATGTCCATAAAAGGACAAATAGGAAGATGAGGTGATTTAAAAAAAAATCTTTGAATCAGAGAGGTTCCCTTGTGCCATGGGAAGATGTCTATCGACTGCAAAATGGCAGGATTAAAAGCCAGTCTATTCCACAGGTCTTTTGATCACTCATGTAGGCCTTAATTGTGCAGTGGACGTGAAACTGAGAATCACTGTTAGATAAGAACCAGTATAAATATCTATGAGATGAAATGATTTGACAGGTTCAAAGCAGTTGATTCTTTGAAGAAGTTCTTAATTTACCTTCGCCTCATGACCCAAGTCAACCAAAATGGATTTGACTGAAATAAACACCACAAATCAATTCCCCCGACAAGTGCATGATGGATAATGAACTCACCATCTGTAAGTGCTTCGAAAGATAGATTGATCGACAAAGATATCACATAGACTTTAAAAATAATGACTTGAGATGACAGTAATATTGACTGATCGCTAATCTCCTCTCTGTTTTTCACACAATTGCCAGGGTTCATTTTTCATTTAATAATTTATTATGAACATAGATACAACAATATTAAACTAAGATGGTAGATTTATGTCATTATTGCTCGCTCAGATTTCTGCCTTGCAATAGGACAGGGTGAGCCAAAATGTATTTAATAATGTTTAGGCCAATGCTCAGAATCTTATATATTCTCGTAACTCTTTCCACTTTGTACTTATTTTGTACTAGTCCTAGAAAAGTGTCAATATCTCAAACTATTTACTGCACACACATGGTTGAAGACTTAAATGAAAGAAGAGGCTTGTACCATTAGGCAGAACACATTTATGTCAGAGCATGTACATACAGTGTAGACAAAAGATACATTAAAATAGAAATAAATTACAAAACTATTTCCGTTTTTATAGTTTAGCACTGAATATATCCCTTTCAAGTCAAGGACCAACCCAGAACTACTTTATATTTGTGCACAAACTTAATGTCAATTTGTGTACGAAATTAAACACAACGTGTATGGGGCTAAGACATTTTTTTCCCATGCACAGACTTTTGGCGGGACAGGTGCTCAAATACGAAAAAGGGCTAACAAAGCAGCCTCAATCGCAGAAAACTACATGCTACAAAAAAGGAACCTTGGCATGTTACAATACTTTATGCTGATAGAAGTGTGAGTTTTTCAGCTTTCAGATGATATCACCATGGAAAAAAAAAGAATGAATGCAAATAAACCCGCTCTGCTTATGAGCATTTCACAAATCCTATGTGAAAAGGCTTTGTGCAAATCAAGAAAGCAATTTGCCTCTTCTGTCATACTCCATTCCTGTTCTGTTTTGCCGTTTTCCATTTTGTATCTCATGTCCGCGTTTTATGTCCACCTCGCTCTCTGTAGTCTGTTCATTCATTTACTCACTCATTCATTTCACCTGTGCCTCGTTTACCTGTTCCTCACACACACTCCTGCTTGTCATTTCAGTTTTACATGACTATACTGCGTATTTATACCCGTATATTGTTGTCACTTCTCTGCCAGATTGTTATGTACTTACTTGTCTCTGACTCTCCAGTGTTTGGTGGATTGTCTAATCTGTGTATCAACCTTCTTTGTGTATCCCCACTGATGCTGCTGCTGGTGTCAAATTTGGACAGAAAATTTGGATTAAATTTTCTGGATTTCCCTTTGTACTTTTGCCTGGTTGGACTGTATATTTGTGTATGAACTCTTGCTTGAAGCATCCTCTGTTTTGGGTTACCTGTATTGCATCTGTCTGCTGGCTATCGACCCCTGCCCGTTTTACAACTCTCAAAGTCAATAAAGACTTCTATTCTATCCATTATCTGGTTGCGATTGGTTCTTCAGCCCTGGTGTCTGATATATTTACAATTACGTACAAAAAAAAATCCCAGTGACAATTCTCATGGTTTTTTAATACTCCTTTCTCACAAAATCTACCAATGCTAAAAGTTATATGTGTGTGTGCACGTGTATGTGTGTGTGCATACTGTATTTACCATGGTAGGTATGCCTGAAAAAATATAAACATATACATGACACAGACCAGATGCCTCAGACTCTTGTGGCAACAAATTATAATGTCTGAAGGTAAATCCCACATTTAAGCTTTTGGGGGTGTTAATAGGAGTAGGGCTAGTAGTATGCAGGGCTCCAGGTTAACTTTTATAACTGGTGGAGCAATCACAAAATTTAGTGGCGCAACATTTTGACGTGGTATTGCACATTTCAGTTGTATATCTCAACCGTTCTGCCCCCCTCTCCCCAAGCCCCACCCACCCACACTGCAATGCAGACTGCATTGCAGTTAGTCAACTCCATAAAAGCATAACACAAGACTGTGACATCTGCAGACTATAAAGATGTTATTATATTTTATCTATTATGCATGTATTTATTTTTATTATTATTATTATTATTATTATTATTATTATTATTATTATTATTTATTTAGCTGAATACAGTAATTTAGACAAATAAATTGAAAAACAAAGATGCTATTACACATGTACATTGAAAGTATGGCATTTGTATTTATCCAAATAAATTGCACAATAAACACAGTGAATAGACTGGACCATTCAAAACAAATTACACTCATAAAATAATATAGCATCATCATTTATTTTTGGTCTATTAAGCTTTATTCTTCATTGTTCCTTTGACTTTTTTGTGTGGATTCTCTTTTGATTATAGAGCCCATAATATGGCTAATTCTACATCCTATGCATAAATACAATGTAATTTAATTTATGATATAGCCAATGGTAATAGCCTGTCAAGCGAGGCTATAAACTCAGTTTAAAAACTTGCCCACTGATTGATTCATTAATTCATTTATTAATCTTTTAGGACATTTATTTGTATCATTTTGTCATCAGATGAGAACTGTATTTGTTCCTTGACAGTGCTGCGTACATCATGCGGAAGTAAAGTTTATTTGTGCATTATCATGTAACAAATTGATGAACTGAGGAACAGAGCAAATAATTTCCGAACTTTTAGTTGCACCATAAAAACGACCATTTAGTTGCTGTCTGGAGCCCTGCCCTGGTACCCCGCATTTTGGCTCAGTGACAACTTAAACATCCACATATTTTTACTTTTATACTTGCCTAGGTGAAATTTAGCAATAGGGCCTGTTATTTTTACTTTTCCTAAATTTTCAACTGAACAAAGCAGTAGGTCTACAAGATAATCTCAAAATTCAGCCTTAGAGGGCTGCAGCATTTCCAAGTGTGATTTTTTCCCTTTCTACAAAGTAGCCAATTTAGGCCTTAAAAACAAGGTCTGTAGGCTCTTTAGACAATCAATGACTCTAATTAAGTCCTGCAAGTACTGCAGCCCTTCAGGACTTGAGTCTGAAATTCCTGGTCAAGAAGGTCTAGAATTGTTAATGAAGTGAACAAACTTAATTTGTATGCACACAATGTAATCTTCCATTACGCAAATTTTGGGAACCAACATTCTTGCTGGGCATAAATGAGATTATTATTTTTTTAAATCCCACGTTGTGGCTTCACCAACTTACACCATTGGTTATTACTAAAATTATTGCCTTTCTCACAACCTTTTTTCATGTTCACGTGTAAGCAATAAACCTGTCAAAAAGTACAGATCAAGGCCACTTTTGGTTGAGGAAAAGTATGCGAGTGGAAGCTATTGGCATTGACAATCCAATTATTTAATTTATATTTCACTTGGGCTACCCTGAATATCTGTAAATTTATGATATCAGTACAGGAAATGGAAGAGATACAGAGAGGTCCCATTGTTGCTATTGATATCATTTGTATTGTACATAAATGGTTTGACACTTGATTAAATATACTACAGTCTGGGGCAAGTTGAAACTGCATCGGAAAACGGACTGAATGCTTTGTTTTAATACAAGTCAAAGGTTGGTGAATCCAGCATTTCTCATTTGATACTTGTCCTGTAGAAATGGTCTATATTTTGTGTAGACTAACCGGATACTGCATGTATACTGATATGTAATGAATGTGTGGGAAGAAATTGATACGAGTAAGTGCTAAATAGGACCAAATAAGTGCACGGTATACACGGAATATACAATGTTACATTAAAGGTTATTGTGGCTGATGCATTTATAATAGGCGGGGGCAGGTTGGAACACAGCATTCCCCCGGCTGTGCTAGTTGTACTCCTAGTTGTGGCTCATAGGCTCTGCTTGATAGTGAAATGTGCCAAACCTATACTGCTTTATAACCCACAAGACAGTGTTATTATTACAGACATATATTTGGAGTCTGTGTCTGTGCCACACAGGAGAAGCGGGTTGCTATAATACAAAAGTGAAAACTAACCCATCATTTTTGCGCATGTGCAAAATACTCATGGGATCAATTCATTAAAGTTTATTTAACTCAATGACTTTAACTGTGCCTTTTAAGAATATTCATTCATTCATTCATTATCCTAACCCACTTATCCTGAACAGGGTCGCAGGAGGGCTGGAGCCTATCCCAGCATACATTGGGTGAAAGGCAGGAATATACCCTGGACAGGTCACCAGTCCATCGCACTCACACACTCATACCTATGGGCAATTTAGACTCTCCAATCAGCCTAACCTGCATGTCTTTGGACTGTGGGAGGAAACCGGAGTACCCAGAGGAAACCCACGCAAACACGGGGAGAACATGGAAACTCCACACAGAGAGGCCCTGGCCGACGAGGATTCGAACCCAGGAGCTCCTTGCTGTGAGGCGGCAGTGCTACCCACTGCACCATCCGTGCCGCCCCTTTTAAGAATATGATCATTTTAATTAATATTATATAATTGATACTACATTGCGATTATCAGCTTTGCCATAAAAACTAGGTCTGCTTGGCATGACGTAACTATGGGTTTCAAAAAACAAAAAGTTTGGACCTGTGTATGTGAAAGGGGATGGGATGTGCTGATGGCCATAGTTCTGTGCTCTTACAACCATAAGTGCTTTGTTCCACTTCCTATTAGGGATGTGTGAGAAAGCATCAGTTTTTGTAAACGGATACCATTCCATTTTTTAAACGGGTAACCAGGGGCGTCATAAGGTTTGAATTAATTTGGGGCTGAGCTGGGAAGGGGCGTTCAATGCATTTTACCTTTACAGGTTAAATTGCTGTAATGTTTATCAGTCTGTATGGATACATATAATAAACAAGGATAACATGATAACAGTCGATTGGATTGAAAGACTTAATTGTACAACCATTTAAGCAGTAGGTCTTTTATTCATCTCACTTTTCTCCAAACTCCCACAGTATCATATATCCATAGATAACTCATGACATCTATGCATACATCAAATAATAACACGTAATAATTAATTTTACACTTTTCTCATATTCAGAAATTTGCCAGATGAAGATTTTAAGGGGGCGAAATACTTGGGTGCATACATAGCCAACTAGTGGGTGGACACAAACCAATTTAAGATTGCTCATTCTTAGCCTCATTCTGTCTTTGTTATGTAACGTTAATTAACTTGGTCCCTCACACATACTTTTATTAATTGTCTTATCATATACGTTTTTAAAACATACCTTTGGTACATACAACTTTACGGTGTAATGAAGTACCTGCTTTGATCATCACGCGGTGTCAAGATCACAATAACATAGCTAATTCTGCTAATGTTGGGCAAATCCATACATCCCGACTTCACTAGAAGTAGTTGTCTGACGTCACACAACAATGACAGTACCCATGGAGGTACACATTGTAAATAGTAAACCATCAACTAAAAGACAACGCAAAGTATTTGTTCCTGCATGACATTAAAACAAGGCACACTGTCATATAGTTAAGCCTGCATGCCAACTGATGTGAAACAATGTTGCCAATGTTATTAGTTAGCTGGTTAGGGTAAGTAAGTGATAGTTATCTTCTCTGCACAAACGTTTTTTAGGAAAATGTAAAAAAAAATCAAACAAAAAAAACATGTGAAATATACCATTTAATGACTTTTGCAGATTAGCTACCAATGTAACTAGACCGGAGCACAGTTAATGAGTGGTATAATTTCTGCCATTGGGTCAGTGCAGAATGCTATAAACTTGGCACATAAACACCACTAGTTCACGGTCACCCATGTCTTTTGTTTATGTTTGGCGTTGTGAGTTGGGAATTTAAACTGGGAAATTCTGATCCCTGATGGAAAATGGAACGCAGCATAACTTCCCAAATTGAGTCTGCTTGAATCTGAGGGAAACCATAGGGAGAAAGGCTGGAGTAGGCTCAGACAATATCAATCACAGGGGTGCGGGTGAAATCGGTGCTTATGTTTTTATCAGTCAGTCGAGAAGTTAGCAAATAACTCTGAACACAGCAAGAACACTCGAAAAGATTCGGGGCTAGTCAAAAAAGATTCCTCACTGAAGCCCCGGAAGCCAGATGCTGGTGACGCCACTGTGGTTAAGCGTGTAACCAATATGATCGCTCCAGTGAGTTCTGCGTACGGAAATGCCTTGTTGATGAGAGAGGTCAATGGATGGCCAGACTAGTTTGAGCTGACAGGAAGGCTACGGCGACTCAGATAACCACTCTGTACAATTGAGGTGAGCAGAACAGCACCTCAGAATGCACAACACATTGAACCCTGAGGTAGATGGGTCACAACTGCAGAAAACCACATTGAGTTCCACTTCTGTCAGCCAAGAACAGAAAGCTGAGGCTGCACTGGGCGCAGAACCAAAACTGGACAGTTGAAGACTGGACAGTTGAAGACTGGACAGTTTTTCACTCGCAGATCGCAATATTTTATCAAAACGCGTTTCAGAAAATGTGTCACTTTCGAATTGCAAATAAACCTCCGACGACTACATACCTCTGGCAAAACCAATTTTCTCCCTCTTAAGTATGCAATTTCCTCAGATAGGCTGCATATACTAAGATGCATCCTAAAGTGGTAGGCTACACTTTAATTATTTTAAACCATTTACTTCTGGAAAGTACAAAGAAAGTGTATTTTAAATAGCCTCTACACTCTGGGACTTTTTTGTAAGGGTTGACAGCTCCGAGCAACCGTTTTCTTGAGGGTTTTGAGCAATGGAGTAAGCACATTCCATCCAGATACTTCCGTAAAGCGCCAACGTGTGTAAACTTAATCCAGTTATCCAACAGTAGTCAAGAGAAATTCTGCAATACTTGGTCTCCCAAAAGACCTTTGTGCGATTGTTAGTTTAAAAATTCCCATCAATGCACTGAACCCGCACATGTTTGTGTGTAGAAATGGGAAGGCTACCACTCGCTTAAAATCGCTATCACAAAAGTCGTAGCCTATGTGATGCCATTTACAGAGTATGATATTACATGCTGCGGTAAAATAAATCCGGAGCACACACAACAGTTACATTCGAAGCAACTGTGATTTGGGTCATCGCTTCGTCACAGGTGATATTACTAATGGATGGTGTCTAGATGACAGTGTTACATTTAATTTGTTTGGAAAGGTTTTTTTTTGGCCCACTTTGGGCTCGTTAATACCGATGAATCATCACTTGAATGCCACAGCCTATTGGAGTATTGCTGCTGACCATGTGCATCCCTTCATGGCCACCATGTACCCATCTTCTAATGGCTGCTTCCAGTATGACAATGCACTATTTCACAAAGCAAAAGTAATCTTAAACTGGTTTCATGAACATGACAATGAGTTCAATGTTCTTCAGTGGCCTTCCCAGTGACCGGATCTGAATCCAATAGAACACCTTTGGGATGTGGTAGAACGGGAGATATATAGAATGAATGTGCAGCTGACAAATCTGCAGAAATTGTGTGATGCAATCATGTCAACATGGAACATAATCTCAAAGGAATGTTTTCAACATCTTGTGGAATCCATGGCAAACATAATTCCCAGCAGGACTCTGCATATCAGAAAATAATACCAACACAAAATGAATTAGCCTGCCACAATAGATCATTGAATAGATTATACATTATAGCCTTGTTTCTGTAAAATAGACACATGGTATAAATTTAGCATGATCACATATTGTACAAAGAAAGTGTAATAACCATGACTGAGACAAGTTTGCTTATTTAAGGATATATAAACCCACACCACTGTTAAAGCAAATGTAGTCTTCGTGTTATTTTCCGTGAGTGGTTAAAATATAAAGAGCTATAAAAGAAACGGCCGTACTGATATAAGACATGGAGAACATGGGCCTTCCTAAACCATGG